>NW_026600419.1:0-283601 GCF_029448725.1 Salvelinus fontinalis | reverse complement strand
TCAAAAACAAGCTCCAAATCATGTTGAAATACAGAAATAAACACTTTTCCATAAACAAGCTCTAAATCATGTTTGATGCTCTCTGTAAGTTAATTTTATTTCAGTACTGTTTAATCAGGATGATAGTAACACTGTGGACGGTTTTCAGCAAGTTGCAACATTGGAATACAGAAATAAACACTTTTCCAAAAACAAGCTCTAAATCATGTTGAAAAACAGAAATAAACACTTTTCAAAAACAAGCTCCAAATAATGTTGAAATACAGAAATAAGCACTTTTCAAAAACAAGCTCCAAATCATGTTGAAATACAGAAATAAACACTTTTCCATAAACAAGCTCTAAATCATGTTTGATGCTCTCTGTAAGTTAATTTTATTTCAGTACTGTTTAATCAGGATGATAGGAACACTGTGGACAGTTTTCAGCAAGTTGCAACATTGAAATACAGAAATAGACACTTTTCCAAAAACAAGCTCTAAATCATGTTGAAATACAGAAATAAACACTTTTCAAAAACAAGCTCCAAATCATGTTGAAATACAGAAATAAACACTTTTCAATAAACAAGCTCTAAATCATGTTTGATGCTCTCTGTAAGTTAATTTTATTTCAGTACTGTTTAATCAGGATGATAGTAACACTGTGGACGGTTTTCAGCAAGTTGCAACATTGGAATACAGAAATAAACACTTTTCCAAAAACAAGCTCTAAATCATGTTGAAAAACAGAAATAAACACTTTTCAAAAACAAGCTCCAAATAATGTTGAAATACAGAAATAAGCACTTTTCAAAAACAAGCTCCAAATCATGTTGAAATACAGAAATAAACACTTTTCCATAAACAAGCTCTAAATCATGTTTGATGCTCTCTGTAAGTTAATTTTATTTCAGTACTGTTTAATCAGGATGATAGGAACACTGTGGACAGTTTTCAGCAAGTTGCAACATTGAAATACAGAAATAGACACTTTTCCAAAAACAAGCTCTAAATCATGTTGAAATACAGAAATAAACACTTTTCAAAAACAAGCTCCAAATCATGTTGAAATACAGAAATAAACACTTTTCAATAAACAAGCTCTAAATCATGTTTGATGCACTCTGTAAGTTAATTTTATTTCAGTACTGTTTAATCAGGATGATAGTAACACTGTGGACGGTTTTCAGCAAGTTGCAACATTGGAATACAGAAATAAACACTTTTCCAAAAACAAGCTCTAAATCATGTTGAAAAACAGAAATAAACACTTTTCAAAAACAAGCTCCAAATCATGTTGAAATACAGAAATAAACACTTTTCAATAAACAAGCTCTAAATCATGTTTGATGCACTCTGTAAGTTAATTTTATTTCAGTACTGTTTAATCAGGATGATAGTAACACTGTGGACGGTTTTCAGCAAGTTGCAACATTGGAATACAGAAATAAACACTTTTCCAAAAACAAGCTCTAAATCATGTTGAAAAACAGAAATAAACACTTTTCAAAAACAAGCTCCAAATCATGTTGAAATACAGAAATAAGCACTTTTCAAAAACAAGCTCCAAATCATGTTGAAATACAGAAATAAACACTTTTCCATAAACAAGCTCTAAATCATGTTTGATGCTCTCTGTAAGTTAATTTTATTTCAGTACTGTTTAATCAGGATGATAGGAACACCGTGGACAGTTTTCAGCAAGTTGCAACATTGAAATACAGAAATAAACACTTTTCCAAAAACAAGCTCTAAATCATGTTGAAATACAGAAATAAACACTTTTCAAAAACAAGCTCCAAATCATGTTGAAATACAGAAATAAACACTTTTCCATAAACAAGCTCTAAATCATGTTTGATGCACTCTGTAAGTTAATTTTATTTCAGTACTGTTTAATCAGGATGATAGGAACACTGTGGACAGTTTTCAGCAAGTTGCAACATTGAAATACAGAAATAAACACTTTTCCAAAAACAAGCTCTAAATCATGTTGAAATACAGAAAAAACACTTTTCAAAAACAAGCTCCAAATCATGTTGAAATACAGAAATAAGCACTTTTCAAATACAAGCTCCAAATCATGTTGAAATACAGAAATAAACACTTTTCCATAAACAAGCTCTAAATCATGTTTGATGCACTCTGTAAGTTAATTTTATTTCAGTACTGTTTAATCAGGATGATAGTAACACTGTGGACGGTTTTCAGCAAGTTGCAACATTGGAATACAGAAATAAACACTTTTGCAAAAACAAGCTCTAAATCATGTTGAAAAACAGAAATAAACACTTTTCAAAAACAAGCTCCAAATCATGTTGAAATACAGAAATAAGCGTTTTTCAAAAACAAGCTCCAAATCATGTTGAAATACAGAAATAAACACTTTTCCATAAACAAGCTCTAAATCATGTTTGATGCTCTCTGTAAGTTAATTTTATTTCAGTACTGTTTAATCAGGATGATAGGAACACTGTGGACAGTTTTCAGCAAGTTGCAACATTGAAATACAGAAATAAACACTTTTCCAAAAACAAGCTCTAAATCATGTTGAAAAACAGAAATAAACACTTTTCAAAAACAAGCTCCAAATCATGTTGAAATACAGAAATAAGCACTTTTCAAAAACAAGCTCCAAATCATGTTGAAATACAGAAATAAACACTGTTCCATAAACAAACTCTAAATCATGTTTGATGCTCTCTGTAAGTTAATTTTATTTCAGTACTGTTTAATCAGGATGATAGGAACACTGTGGACAGTTTTCAGCAAGTTGCAACATTGAAATACAGAAATAAACACTTTTCCAAAAACAAGCTCCAAATCATGTTGAAATACAGAAATAAGCACTTTTCAAATACAAGCTCCAAATCATGTTGAAATACAGAAATAAACACTTTTCCATAAACAAGCTCTAAAGCATGTTTGATGCACTCTGTAAGTTAATTTTATTTCAGTACTGTTTAATCAGGATGATAGTAACACTGTGGACGGTTTTCAGCAAGTTGCAACATTGGAATACAGAAATAAACACTTTTCCAAAAACAAGCTCTAAATCATGTTGAAAAACAGAAATAAACACTTTTCAAAAACAAGCTCCAAATAATGTTGAAATACAGAAATAAGCACTTTTCAAAAACAAGCTCCAAATCATGTTGAAATACAGAAATAAACACTTTTCCATAAACAAGCTCTAAATCATGTTTGATGCTCTCTGTAAGTTAATTTTATTTCAGTACTGTTTAATCAGGATGATAGGAACACTGTGGACAGTTTTCAGCATGTTGCAACATTGAAATTCAGAAATAGACACTTTTCCAAAAACAAGCTCTAAATCATGTTGAAATACAGAAATAAACACTTTTCAAAAACAAGCTCCAAATCATGTTGAAATACAGAAATAAACACTTTTCCATAAACAAGCTCTAAATCATGTTTGATGCACTCTGTAAGTTAATTTTATTTCAGTACTGTTTAATCAGGATGATAGGAACACTGTGGACGGTTTTCAGCAAGTTGCAACATTGGAATACAGAAATAAACACTTTTCCAAAAACAAGCTCTAAATCATGTTGAAATACAGAAATAAACACTTTTCAAAAACAAGCTCCAAATCATGTTGAAATACAGAAATAAGCACTTTTCAAAAACAAGCTCCAAATCATGTTGAAATACAGAAATAAACACTTTTCCATAAACAAGCTCTAAATCATGTTTGATGCTCTCTGTAAGTTAATTTTATTTCAGTACTGTTTAATCAGGATGATAGGAACACTGTGGACAGTTTTCAGCAAGTTGCAACATTGAAATACAGAAATAGACACTTTTCCAAAAACAAGCTCTAAATCATGTTGAAATACAGAAATAAACACTTTTCAAAAACAAGCTCCAAATCATGTTGAAATACAGAAATAAACACTTTTCAATAAACAAGCTCTAAATCATGTTTGATGCACTCTGTAAGTTAATTTTTTTTCAGTACTGTTTAATCAGGATGATAGTAACACTGTGGACGGTTTTCAGCAAGTTGCAACATTGGAATACAGAAATAAACACTTTTCCAAAAACAATCTCTAAATCATGTTGAAAAACAGAAATAAACACTTTTCAAAAACAAGCTCCAAATCATGTTGAAATACAGAAATAAACACTTTTCCATAAACAAGCTCTAAATCATGTTTGATGCTCTCTGTAAGTTAATTTTATTTCAGTACTGTTTAATCAGGATGATAGGAACACTGTGGACAGTTTTCAGCAAGTTGCAACATTGAAATACAGAAATAAACACTTTTCCAAAAACAAGCTCTAAATCATGTTGAAATACAGAAAAAACACTTTTCAAAAACAAGCTCCAAATCATGTTGAAATACAGAAATAAGCACTTTTCAAAAACAAGCTCCAAATCATGTTGAAATACAGAAATAAACACTTTTCCATAAACAAGCTCTAAATCATGTTTGATGCTCTCTGTAAGTTAATTTTATTTCAGTACTGTTTAATCAGGATGATAGGAACACTGTGGACAGTTTTCAGCAAGTTGCAACATTGAAATACAGAAATAAACACTTTTCCAAAAACAAGCTCTAAATCTTGTTGAAATACAGAAAAAACACTTTTCAAAAACAAGCTCCAAATCATGTTGAAATACAGAAATAAGCACTTTTCAAATACAAGCTCCAAATCATGTTGAAATACAGAAATAAACACTTTTCCATAAACAAGCTCTAAATCATGTTTGATGCACTCTGTAAGTTAATTTTATTTCAGTACTGTTTAATCAGGATGATAGTAACACTGTGGACGGTTTTCAGCAAGTTGCAACATTGGAATACAGAAATAAACACTTTTCCAAAAACAAGCTCTAAATCATGTTGAAAAACAGAAATAAACACTTTTCAAAAACAAGCTCCAAATAATGTTGAAATACAGAAATAAGCACTTTTCAAAAACAAGCTCCAAATCATGTTGAAATACAGAAATAAACACTTTTCCATAAACAAGCTCTAAATCATGTTTGATGCTCTCTGTAAGTTAATTTTATTTCAGTACTGTTTAATCAGGATGATAGGAACACTGTGGACAGTTTTCAGCAAGTTGCAACATTGAAATTCAGAAATAGACACTTTTCCAAAAACAAGCTCTAAATCATGTTGAAATACAGAAATAAACACTTTTCAAAAACAAGCTCCAAATCATGTTGAAATACAGAAATAAACACTTTTCCATAAACAAGCTCTAAATCATGTTTGATGCACTCTGTAAGTTAATTTTATTTCAGTACTGTTTAATCAGGATGATAGGAACACTGTGGACGGTTTTCAGCAAGTTGCAACATTGGAATACAGAAATAAACACTTTTCCAAAAACAAGCTCTAAATCATGTTGAAAAACAGAAATAAACACTTTTCAAAAACAAGCTCCAAATCATGTTGAAATACAGAAATAAACACTTTTCCATAAACAAGCTCTAAATCATGTTTGATGCACTCTGTAAGTTAATTTTATTTCAGTACTGTTTAATCAGGATGATAGTAACACTGTGGACGGTTTTCAGCAAGTTGCAACATTGGAATACAGAAATAAACACTTTTCCAAAAACAAGCTCTAAATCATGTTGAAAAACAGAAATAAACACTTTTCAAAAACAAGCTCCAAATAATGTTGAAATACAGAAATAAGCACTTTTCAAAAACAAGCTCCAAATCATGTTGAAATACAGAAATAAACACTTTTCCATAAACAAGCTCTAAATCATGTTTGATGCTCTCTGTAAGTTAATTTTATTTCAGTACTGTTTAATCAGGATGATAGGAACACTGTGGACAGTTTTCAGCAAGTTGCAACATTGAAATACAGAAATAGACACTTTTCCAAAAACAAGCTCTAAATCATGTTGAAATACAGAAATAAACACTTTTCAAAAACAAGCTCCAAATCATGTTGAAATACAGAAATAAACACTTTTCCATAAACAAGCTCTAAATCATGTTTGATGCACTCTGTAAGTTAATTTTATTTCAGTACTGTTTAATCAGGATGATAGTAACACTGTGGACGGTTTTCAGCAAGTTGCAACATTGGAATACAGAAATAAACACTTTTCCAAAAACAAGCTCTAAATCATGTTGAAAAACAGAAATAAACACTTTTCAAAAACAAGCTCCAAATAATGTTGAAATACAGAAATAAGCACTTTTCAAAAACAAGCTCCAAATCATGTTGAAATACAGAAATAAACACTTTTCCATAAACAAGCTCTAAATCATGTTTGATGCTCTCTGTAAGTTAATTTTATTTCAGTACTGTTTAATCAGGATGATAGGAACACTGTGGACAGTTTTCAGCAAGTTGCAACATTGAAATTCAGAAATAGACACTTTTCCAAAAACAAGCTCTAAATCATGTTGAAATACAGAAATAAACACTTTTCAAAAACAAGCTCCAAATCATGTTGAAATACAGAAATAAACACTTTTCAATAAACAAGCTCTAAATCATGTTTGATGCACTCTGTAAGTTAATTTTTTTTCAGTACTGTTTAATCAGGATGATAGTAACACTGTGGACGGTTTTCAGCAAGTTGCAACATTGGAATACAGAAATAAACACTTTTCCAAAAACAAGCTCTAAATCATGTTGAAAAACAGAAATAAACACTTTTCAAAAACAAGCTCCAAATAATGTTGAAATACAGAAATAAGCACTTTTCAAAAACAAGCTCCAAATCATGTTGAAATACAGAAATAAACACTTTTCCATAAACAAGCTCTAAATCATGTTTGATGCTCTCTGTAAGTTAATTTTATTTCAGTACTGTTTAATCAGGATGATAGGAACACTGTGGACAGTTTTCAGCAAGTTGCAACATTGAAATTCAGAAATAGACACTTTTCCAAAAACAAGCTCTAAATCATGTTGAAATACAGAAATAAACACTTTTCAAAAACAAGCTCCAAATCATGTTGAAATACAGAAATAAACACTTTTCAATAAACAAGCTCTAAATCATGTTTGATGCACTCTGTAAGTTAATTTTATTTCAGTACTGTTTAATCAGGATGATAGTAACACTGTGGACGGTTTTCAGCAAGTTGCAACATTGGAATACAGAAATAAACACTTTTCCAAAAACAAGCTCTAAATCATGTTGAAAAACAGAAATAAACACTTTTCAAAAACAAGCTCCAAATCATGTTGAAATACAGAAATAAACACTTTTCCATAAACAAGCTCTAAATCATGTTTGATGCACTCTGTAAGTTAATTTTATTTCAGTACTGTTTAATCAGGATGATAGTAACACTGTGGACGGTTTTCAGCAAGTTGCAACATTGGAATACAGAAATAAACACTTTTCCAAAAACAAGCTCTAAATCATGTTGAAAAACAGAAATAAACACTTTTCAAAAACAAGCTCCAAATAATGTTGAAATACAGAAATAAGCACTTTTCAAAAACAAGCTCCAAATCATGTTGAAATACAGAAATAAACACTTTTCCATAAACAAGCTCTAAATCATGTTTGATGCTCTCTGTAAGTTAATTTTATTTCAGTACTGTTTAATCAGGATGATAGGAACACTGTGGACAGTTTTCAGCAAGTTGCAACATTGAAATACAGAAATAGACACTTTTCCAAAAACAAGCTCTAAATCATGTTGAAATACAGAAATAAACACTTTTCAAAAACAAGCTCCAAATCATGTTGAAATACAGAAATAAACACTTTTCCATAAACAAGCTCTAAATCATGTTTGATGCACTCTGTAAGTTAATTTTTTTTCAGTACTGTTTAATCAGGATGATAGTAACACTGTGGACGGTTTTCAGCAAGTTGCAACATTGGAATACAGAAATAAACACTTTTCCAAAAACAAGCTCTAAATCATGTTGAAAAACAGAAATAAACACTTTTCAAAAACAAGCTCCAAATAATGTTGAAATACAGAAATAAGCACTTTTCAAAAACAAGCTCCAAATCATGTTGAAATACAGAAATAAACACTTTTCCATAAACAAGCTCTAAATCATGTTTGATGCTCTCTGTAAGTTAATTTTATTTCAGTACTGTTTAATCAGGATGATAGGAACACTGTGGACAGTTTTCAGCAAGTTGCAACATTGAAATTCAGAAATAGACACTTTTCCAAAAACAAGCTCTAAATCATGTTGAAATACAGAAATAAACACTTTTCAAAAACAAGCTCCAAATCATGTTGAAATACAGAAATAAACACTTTTCAATAAACAAGCTCTAAATCATGTTTGATGCACTCTGTAAGTTAATTTTATTTCAGTACTGTTTAATCAGGATGATAGGAACACTGTGGACAGTTTTCAGCATGTTGCAACATTGAAATTCAGAAATAGACACTTTTCCAAAAACAAGCTCTAAATCATGTTGAAATACAGAAATAAACACTTTTCAAAAACAAGCTCCAAATCATGTTGAAATACAGAAATAAACACTTTTCCATAAACAAGCTCTAAATCATGTTTGATGCACTCTGTAAGTTAATTTTATTTCAGTACTGTTTAATCAGGATGATAGTAACACTGTGGACGGTTTTCAGCAAGTTGCAACATTGGAATACAGAAATAAACACTTTTCCAAAAACAAGCTCTAAATCATGTTGAAAAACAGAAATAAACACTTTTCAAAAACAAGCTCCAAATCATGTTGAAATACAGAAATAAGCACTTTTCAAAAACAAGCTCCAAATCATGTTGAAATACAGAAATAAACACTTTTCCATAAACAAGCTCTAAATCATGTTTGATGCTCTCTGTAAGTTAATTTTATTTCAGTACTGTTTAATCAGGATGATAGGAACACTGTGGACAGTTTTCAGCAAGTTGCAACATTGAAATACAGAAATAGACACTTTTCCAAAAACAAGCTCTAAATCATGTTGAAATACAGAAATAAACACTTTTCAAAAACAAGCTCCAAATCATGTTGAAATACAGAAATAAACACTTTTCAATAAACAAGCTCTAAATCATGTTTGATGCACTCTGTAAGTTAATTTTTTTTCAGTACTGTTTAATCAGGATGATAGTAACACTGTGGACGGTTTTCAGCAAGTTGCAACATTGGAATACAGAAATAAACACTTTTCCAAAAACAATCTCTAAATCATGTTGAAAAACAGAAATAAACACTTTTCAAAAACAAGCTCCAAATCATGTTGAAATACAGAAATAAACACTTTTCCATAAACAAGCTCTAAATCATGTTTGATGCTCTCTGTAAGTTAATTTTATTTCAGTACTGTTTAATCAGGATGATAGGAACACTGTGGACGGTTTTCAGCAAGTTGCAACATTGGAATACAGAAATAAACACTTTTCCAAAAACAAGCTCTAAATCATGTTGAAATACAGAAAAAACACTTTTCAAAAACAAGCTCCAAATCATGTTGAAATACAGAAATAAGCACTTTTCAAAAACAAGCTCCAAATCATGTTGAAATACAGAAATAAACACTTTTCCATAAACAAGCTCTAAATCATGTTTGATGCTCTCTGTAAGTTAATTTTATTTCAGTACTGTTTAATCAGGATGATAGGAACACTGTGGACAGTTTTCAGCAAGTTGCAACATTGAAATACAGAAATAAACACTTTTCCAAAAACAAGCTCTAAATCTTGTTGAAATACAGAAAAAACACTTTTCAAAAACAAGCTCCAAATCATGTTGAAATACAGAAATAAGCACTTTTCAAAAACAAGCTCCAAATCATGTTGAAATACAGAAATAAACACTTTTCCATAAACAAGCTCTAAATCATGTTTGATGCACTCTGTAAGTTAATTTTATTTCAGTACTGTTTAATCAGGATGATAGTAACACTGTGGACGGTTTTCAGCAAGTTGCAACATTGGAATACAGAAATAAACACTTTTCCAAAAACAAGCTCTAAATCATGTTGAAAAACAGAAATAAACACTTTTCAAAAACAAGCTCCAAATCATGTTGAAATACAGAAATAAGCACTTTTCAAAAACAAGCTCCAAATCATGTTGAAATACAGAAATAAACACTTTTCCATAAACAAGCTCTAAATCATGTTTGATGCACTCTGTAAGTTAATTTTATTTCAGTACTGTTTAATCAGGATGATAGTAACACTGTGGACGGTTTTCAGCAAGTTGCAACATTGGAATACAGAAATAAACACTTTTCCAAAAACAAGCTCTAAATCATGTTGAAAAACAGAAATAAACACTTTTCAAAAACAAGCTCCAAATAATGTTGAAATACAGAAATAAGCACTTTTCAAAAACAAGCTCCAAATCATGTTGAAATACAGAAATAAACACTTTTCCATAAACAAGCTCTAAATCATGTTTGATGCTCTCTGTAAGTTAATTTTAATTCAGTACTGTTTAATCAGGATGATAGGAACACTGTGGACAGTTTTCAGCAAGTTGCAACATTGAAATACAGAAATAAACACTTTTCAATAAACAAGCTCTAAATCATGTTTGATGCTCTCTGTAAGTTAATTTTATTTCAGTACTGTTTAATCAGGATGATAGTAACACTGTGGACGGTTTTCAGCAAGTTGCAACATTGGAATACAGAAATAAACACTTTTCCAAAAACAAGCTCTAAATCATGTTGAAAAACAGAAATAAACACTTTTCAAAAACAAGCTCCAAATCATGTTGAAATACAGAAATAAGCACTTTTCAAAAACAAGCTCCAAATCATGTTGAAATACAGAAATAAACACTTTTCCATAAACAAGCTCTAAATCATGTTTGATGCTCTCTGTAAGTTAATTTTATTTCAGTACTGTTTAATCAGGATGATAGGAACACTGTGGACAGTTTTCAGCAAGTTGCAACATTGAAATACAGAAATAGACACTTTTCCAAAAACAAGCTCTAAATCATGTTGAAATACAGAAATAAACACTTTTCAAAAACAAGCTCCAAATCATGTTGAAATACAGAAATAAACACTTTTCAATAAACAAGCTCTAAATCATGTTTGATGCACTCTGTAAGTTAATTTTTTTTCAGTACTGTTTAATCAGGATGATAGTAACACTGTGGACGGTTTTCAGCAAGTTGCAACATTGGAATACAGAAATAAACACTTTTCCAAAAACAATCTCTAAATCATGTTGAAAAACAGAAATAAACACTTTTCAAAAACAAGCTCCAAATCATGTTGAAATACAGAAATAAACACTTTTCCATAAACAAGCTCTAAATCATGTTTGATGCTCTCTGTAAGTTAATTTTATTTCAGTACTGTTTAATCAGGATGATAGGAACACTGTGGACAGTTTTCAGCAAGTTGCAACATTGAAATACAGAAATAAACACTTTTCCAAAAACAAGCTCTAAATCATGTTGAAATACAGAAAAAACACTTTTCAAAAACAAGCTCCAAATCATGTTGAAATACAGAAATAAGCACTTTTCAAAAACAAGCTCCAAATCATGTTGAAATACAGAAATAAACACTTTTCCATAAACAAGCTCTAAATCATGTTTGATGCTCTCTGTAAGTTAATTTTATTTCAGTACTGTTTAATCAGGATGATAGGAACACTGTGGACAGTTTTCAGCAAGTTGCAACATTGAAATACAGAAATAAACACTTTTCCAAAAACAAGCTCTAAATCTTGTTGAAATACAGAAAAAACACTTTTCAAAAACAAGCTCCAAATCATGTTGAAATACAGAAATAAGCACTTTTCAAAAACAAGCTCCAAATCATGTTGAAATACAGAAATAAACACTTTTCCATAAACAAGCTCTAAATCATGTTTGATGCACTCTGTAAGTTAATTTTATTTCAGTACTGTTTAATCAGGATGATAGTAACACTGTGGACGGTTTTCAGCAAGTTGCAACATTGGAATACAGAAATAAACACTTTTCCAAAAACAAGCTCTAAATCATGTTGAAAAACAGAAATAAACACTTTTCAAAAACAAGCTCCAAATCATGTTGAAATACAGAAATAAGCACTTTTCAAAAACAAGCTCCAAATCATGTTGAAATACAGAAATAAACACTTTTCCATAAACAAGCTCTAAATCATGTTTGATGCTCTCTGTAAGTTAATTTTATTTCAGTACTGTTTAATCAGGATGATAGGAACACTGTGGACAGTTTTCAGCAAGTTGCAACATTGAAATTCAGAAATAGACACTTTTCCAAAAACAAGCTCTAAATCATGTTGAAATACAGAAATAAACACTTTTCAAAAACAAGCTCCAAATCATGTTGAAATACAGAAATAAACACTTTTCAATAAACAAGCTCTAAATCATGTTTGATGCACTCTGTAAGTTAATTTTATTTCAGTACTGTTTAATCAGGATGATAGTAACACTGTGGACGGTTTTCAGCAAGTTGCAACATTGGAATACAGAAATAAACACTTTTCCAAAAACAAGCTCTAAATCATGTTGAAAAACAGAAATAAACACTTTTCAAAAACAAGCTCCAAATCATGTTGAAATACAGAAATAAACACTTTTCCATAAACAAGCTCTAAATCATGTTTGATGCACTCTGTAAGTTAATTTTATTTCAGTACTGTTTAATCAGGATGATAGTAACACTGTGGACGGTTTTCAGCAAGTTGCAACATTGGAATACAGAAATAAACACTTTTCCAAAAACAAGCTCTAAATCATGTTGAAAAACAGAAATAAACACTTTTCAAAAACAAGCTCCAAATAATGTTGAAATACAGAAATAAGCACTTTTCAAAAACAAGCTCCAAATCATGTTGAAATACAGAAATAAACACTTTTCCATAAACAAGCTCTAAATCATGTTTGATGCTCTCTGTAAGTTAATTTTATTTCAGTACTGTTTAATCAGGATGATAGGAACACTGTGGACAGTTTTCAGCAAGTTGCAACATTGAAATACAGAAATAGACACTTTTCCAAAAACAAGCTCTAAATCATGTTGAAATACAGAAATAAACACTTTTCAAAAACAAGCTCCAAATCATGTTGAAATACAGAAATAAACACTTTTCAATAAACAAGCTCTAAATCATGTTTGATGCACTCTGTAAGTTAATTTTTTTTCAGTACTGTTTAATCAGGATGATAGGAACACTGTGGACAGTTTTCAGCAAGTTGCAACATTGAAATTCAGAAATAGACACTTTTCCAAAAACAAGCTCTAAATCATGTTGAAATACAGAAATAAACACTTTTCAAAAACAAGCTCCAAATCATGTTGAAATACAGAAATAAACACTTTTCAATAAACAAGCTCTAAATCATGTTTGATGAACTCTGTAAGTTAATTTTATTTCAGTACTGTTTAATCAGGATGATAGTAACACTGTGGACGGTTTTCAGCAAGTTGCAACATTGGAATACAGAAATAAACACTTTTCCAAAAACAAGCTCTAAATCATGTTGAAAAACAGAAATAAACACTTTTCAAAAACAAGCTCCAAATCATGTTGAAATACAGAAATAAACACTTTTCCATAAACAAGCTCTAAATCATGTTTGATGCACTCTGTAAGTTAATTTTATTTCAGTACTGTTTAATCAGGATGATAGTAACACTGTGGACGGTTTTCAGCAAGTTGCAACATTGGAATACAGAAATAAACACTTTTCCAAAAACAAGCTCTAAATCATGTTGAAAAACAGAAATAAACACTTTTCAAAAACAAGCTCCAAATAATGTTGAAATACAGAAATAAGCACTTTTCAAAAACAAGCTCCAAATCATGTTGAAATACAAAAATAAACACTTTTCCATAAACAAGCTCTAAATCATGTTTGATGCTCTCTGTAAGTTAATTTTATTTCAGTACTGTTTAATCAGGATGATAGGAACACTGTGGACAGTTTTCAGCAAGTTGCAACATTGAAATACAGAAATAGACACTTTTCCAAAAACAAGCTCTAAATCATGTTGAAATACAGAAATAAACACTTTTCAAAAACAAGCTCCAAATCATGTTGAAATACAGAAATAAATACTTTTCAATAAACAAGCTCTAAATCATGTTTGATGCACTCTGTAAGTTAATTTTTTTTCAGTACTGTTTAATCAGGATGATAGTAACACTGTGGACGGTTTTCAGCAAGTTGCAACATTGGAATACAGAAATAAACACTTTTCCAAAAACAAGCTCTAAATCATGTTGAAAAACAGAAATAAACACTTTTCAAAAACAAGCTCCAAATCATGTTGAAATACAGAAATAAACACTTTTCCATAAACAAGCTCTAAATCATGTTTGATGCTCTCTGTAAGTTAATTTTATTTCAGTACTGTTTAATCAGGATGATAGGAACACTGTGGACAGTTTTCAGCAAGTTGCAACATTGAAATACAGAAATAAACACTTTTCCAAAAACAAGCTCTAAATCATGTTGAAATACAGAAATAAACACTTTTCAAAAACAAGCTCCAAATCATGTTGAAATACAGAAATAAACACTTTTCCATAAACAAGCTCTAAATCATGTTTGATGCACTCTGTAAGTTAATTTTATTTCAGTACTGTTTAATCAGGATGATAGGAACACTGTGGACAGTTTTCAGCAAGTTGCAACATTGAAATACAGAAATAAACACTTTTCCAAAAACAAGCTCTAAATCGTGTTGAAATACAGAAAAAACACTTTTCAAAAACAAGCTCCAAATCATGTTGAAATACAGAAATAAGCACTTTTCAAATACAAGCTCCAAATCATGTTGAAATACAGAAATAAACACTTTTCCATAAACAAGCTCTAAATCATGTTTGATGCACTCTGTAAGTTAATTTTATTTCAGTACTGTTTAATCAGGATGATAGTAACACTGTGGACGGTTTTCAGCAAGTTGCAACATTGGAATACAGAAATAAACACTTTTGCAAAAACAAGCTCTAAATCATGTTGAAAAACAGAAATAAACACTTTTCAAAAACAAGCTCCAAATCATGTTGAAATACAGAAATAAGCGTTTTTCAAAAACAAGCTCCAAATCATGTTGAAATACAGAAATAAACACTTTTCCATAAACAAGCTCTAAATCATGTTTGATGCTCTCTGTAAGTTAATTTTATTTCAGTACTGTTTAATCAGGATGATAGGAACACTGTGGACAGTTTTCAGCAAGTTGCAACATTGACATACAGAAATAAACACTTTTCCAAAAACAAGCTCTAAATCATGTTGAAATACAGAAAAAACACTTTTCAAAAACAAGCTCCAAATCATGTTGAAATACAGAAATAAGCACTTTTCAAATACAAGCTCCAAATCATGTTGAAATACAGAAATAAACACTTTTCCATAAACAAGCTCTAAATCATGTTTGATGCACTCTGTAAGTTAATTTTATTTCAGTACTGTTTAATCAGGATGATAGTAACACTGTGGACGGTTTTCAGCAAGTTGCAACTTTGGAATACAGAAATAAACACTTTTCCAAAAACAAGCTCTAAATCATGTTGAAAAACAGAAATAAACACTTTTCAAAAACAAGCTCCAAATAATGTTGAAATACAGAAATAAGCACTTTTCAAAAACAAGCTCCAAATCATGTTGAAATACAGAAATAAACACTTTTCCATAAACAAGCTCTAAATCATGTTTGATGCTCTCTGTAAGTTAATTTTATTTCAGTACTGTTTAATAAGGATGATAGGAACACTGTGGACAGTTTTCAGCAAGTTGCAACATTGAAATACAGAAATAGACACTTTTCCAAAAACAAGCTCTAAATCATGTTGAAATACAGAAATAAACACTTTTCAAAAACAAGCTCCAAATCATGTTGAAATACAGAAATAAACACTTTTCAATAAACAAGCTCTAAATCATGTTTGATGCACTCTGTAAGTTAATTTTATTTCAGTACTGTTTAATCAGGATGATAGTAACACTGTGGACGGTTTTCAGCAAGTTGCAACATTGGAATACAGAAATAAACACTTTTCCAAAAACAAGATCCAAATCATGTTGAAAAACAGAAATAAACACTTTTCAAAAACAAGCTCCAAATCATGTTGAAATACAGAAATAAACACTTTTCCATAAACAAGCTCTAAATCATGTTTGATGCACTCTGGAAGTTAATTTTATTTCAGTACTGTTTAATCAGGATGATAGTAACACTGTGGACGGTTTTCAGCAAGTTGCAACATTGGAATACAGAAATAAACACTTTTCCAAAAACAAGCTCTAAATCATGTTGAAATACAGAAAAAACACTTTTCAAAAACAAGCTCCAAATCATGTTGAAATACAGAAATAAGCACTTTTCAAAAACAAGCTCCAAATCATGTTGAAATACAGAAATAAACACTTTTCCATAAACAAGCTCTAAATCGTGTTTGATGCACTCTGTAAGTTAATTTTATTTCAGTACTGTTTAATCAGGATGATAGTAACACTGTGGACGGTTTTCAGCAAGTTGCAACATTGGAATACAGAAATAAACACTTTTCCAAAAACAAGCTCTAAATCATGTTGAAAAACAGAAATAAGCACTTTTCAAAAACAAGCTCCAAATCATGTTGAAATACAGAAATAAACACCTTTCCATAAACAAGCTCTAAATCATGTTTGATGCACTCTGTAAGTTAATTTTATTTCAGTACTGTTTAATCAGGATGATAGTAACACTGTGGACGGTTTTCAGCAAGTTGCAACATTGGAATACAGAAATAAACACTTTTCCAAAAACAAGCTCTAAATCATGTTGAAAAACAGAAATAAACACTTTTCAAAAACAAGCTCCAAATCATGTTGAAATACAGAAATAAGCACTTTTCAAAAACAAGCTCCAAATCATGTTGAAATACAGAAATAAACACTTTTCCATAAACAAGCTCTAAATCATGTTTGATGCACTCTGGAAGTTAATTTTATTTCAGTACTGTTTAATCAGGATGATAGTAACACTGTGGACGGTTTTCAGCAAGTTGCAACATTGGAATACAGAAATAAACACTTTTCCAAAAACAAGCTCTAAATCATGTTGAAATACAGAAAAAACACTTTTCAAAAACAAGCTCCAAATCATGTTGAAATACAGAAATAAGCACTTTTCAAAAACAAGCTCCAAATCATGTTGAAATACAGAAATAAACACTTTTCCATAAACAAGCTCTAAATCGTGTTTGATGCACTCTGTAAGTTAATTTTATTTCAGTACTGTTTAATCAGGATGATAGTAACACTGTGGACGGTTTTCAGCAAGTTGCAACATTGGAATACAGAAATAAACACTTTTCCAAAAACAAGCTCTAAATCATGTTGAAAAACAGAAATAAGCACTTTTCAAAAACAAGCTCCAAATCATGTTGAAATACAGAAATAAACACCTTTCCATAAACAAGCTCTAAATCATGTTTGATGCACTCTGTAAGTTAATTTTATTTCAGTACTGTTTAATCAGGATGATAGTAACACTGTGGACGGTTTTCAGCAAGTTGCAACATTGGAATACAGAAATAAACACTTTTCCAAAAACAAGCTCTAAATCATGTTGAAAAACAGAAATAAACACTTTTCAAAAACAAGCTCCAAATCATGTTGAAATACAGAAATAAGCACTTTTCAAAAACAAGCTCCAAATCATGTTGAAATACAGAAATAAACACTTTTCCATAAACAAGCTCTAAATCATGTTTGATGCTCTCTGTAAGTTAATTTTATTTCAGTAATGTTTAATCAGGATGATAGGAACACTGTGGACAGTTTTCAGCAAGTTGCAACATTGAAATACAGAAATAAACACTTTTCAAAAAACAAGCTCTAAATCATGTTGAAATACAGAAATAAACACTTTTCAAAAACAAGCTCCAAATCATGTTGAAATACAGAAATAAGCACTTTTCAAAAACAAGCTCCAAATCATGTTGAAATACAGAAATAAACACTTTTCCATAAACAAGCTCTAAATCGTGTTTGATGCACTCTGTAAGTTAATTTTATTTCAGTACTGTTTAATCAGGATGATAGTAACACTGTGGACGGTTTTCAGCAAGTTGCAACATTGGAATACAGAAATAAACACTTTTCCAAAAACAAGCTCTAAATCATGTTGAAAAACAGAAATAAGCACTTTTCAAAAACAAGCTCCAAATCATGTTGAAATACAGAAATAAACACTTTTCCATAAACAAGCTCTAAATCATGTTTTATGCACTCTGTAAGTTAATTTTATTTCAGTACTGTTTAATCAGGATGATAGTAACACTGTGGACGGTTTTCAGCAAGTTGCAACATTGGAATACAGAAATAAACACTTTTCCAAAAACAAGCTCTAAATCATGTTGAAAAACAGAAATAAACACTTTTCAAAAACAAGCTCCAAATCATGTTGAAATACAGAAATAAGCACTTTTCAAAAACAAGCTCCAAATCATGTTGAAATACAGAAATAAACACTTTTCCATAAACAAGCTCTAAATCATGTTTGATGCACTCTGTAAGTTAATTTTATTTCAGTACTGTTTAATCAGGATGATAGTAACACTGTGGACGGTTTTCAGCAAGTTGCAACATTGGAATACAGAAGTAAACACTTTTCCAAAAACAAGCTCTAAATCATGTTGAAAAACAGAAATAAACACTTTTCCAAAAACAAGCTCCAAATCATGTTGAAATACAGAAATAAACACTTTTCCATAAACAAGCTCTAAATCATGTTTGATGCACTCTGTAAGTTAATTTTATTTCAGTACTGTTTAATCAGGATGATAGTAACACTGTGGACGGTTTTCAGCAAGTTGCAACATTGGAATACAGAAATAAACACTTTTCCAAAAACAAGCTCTAAATCATGTTGAAATACAGAAAAAACACTTTTCAAAAACAAGCTAGAAAATCATGTTGAAATACAGAAATAAGCACTTTTCAAATACAAGCTCCAAATCATGTTGAAATACAGAAATAAACACTTTTCCATAAACAAGCTCTAAATCGTGTTTGATGCACTCTGTAAGTTAATTTTATTTCAGTACTGTTTAATCAGGATGATAGTAACACTGTGGACGGTTTTCAGCAAGTTGCAACATTGGAATACAGAAATAAACACTTTTCCAAAAACAAGCTCTAAATCATGTTGAAATACAGAAAAAACACTTTTCAAAAACAAGCTAGAAAATCATGTTGAAATACAGAAATAAGCACTTTTCAAATACAAGCTCCAAATCATGTTGAAATACAGAAATAAACACTTTTCCATAAACAAGCTCTAAATCGTGTTTGATGCACTCTGTAAGTTAATTTTATTTCAGTACTGTTTAATCAGGATGATAGTAACACTGTGGACGGTTTTCAGCAAGTTGCAACATTGGAATACAGAAATAAACACTTTTCCAAAAACAAGCTCTAAATCATGTTGAAAAACAGAAATAAGCACTTTTCAAAAACAAGCTCCAAATCATGTTGAAATACAGAAATAAACACTTTTCCATAAACAAGCTCTAAATCATGTTTGATGCTCTCTGTAAGTTAATTTTATTTCAGTACTGTTTAATCAGGATGATAGTAACACTGTGGACGGTTTTCAGCAAGTTGCAACATTGGAATACAGAAATAAACACTTTTCCAAAAACAAGCTCTAAATCATGTTGAAAAACAGAAATAAACACTTTTCCAAAAACAAGCTCCAAATCATGTTGAAATACAGAAATAAACACTTTTCCATAAACAAGCTCTAAATCATGTTTGATGCACTCTGTAAGTTAATTTTATTTCAGTACTGTTTAATCAGGATGATAGTAACACTGTGGACGGTTTTCAGCAAGTTGCAACATTGGAATACAGAAATAAACACTTTTCCAAAAACAAGCTCTAAATCATGTTGAAATACAGAAAAAACACTTTTCAAAAACAAGCTAGAAAATCATGTTGAAATACAGAAATAAGCACTTTTCAAATACAAGCTCCAAATCATGTTGAAATACAGAAATAAACACTTTTCCATAAACAAGCTCTAAATCGTGTTTGATGCACTCTGTAAGTTAATTTTATTTCAGTACTGTTTAATCAGGATGATAGTAACACTGTGGACGGTTTTCAGCAAGTTGCAACATTGGAATACAGAAATAAACACTTTTCCAAAAACAAGCTCTAAATCATGTTGAAAAACAGAAATAAGCACTTTTCAAAAACAAGCTCCAAATCATGTTGAAATACAGAAATAAACACTTTTCCATAAACAAGCTCTAAATCATGTTTTATGCACTCTGTAAGTTAATTTTATTTCAGTACTGTTTAATCAGGATGATAGTAACACTGTGGACGGTTTTCAGCAAGTTGCAACATTGGAATACAGAAATAAACACTTTTCCAAAAACAAGCTCTAAATCATGTTGAAAAACAGAAATAAACACTTTTCAAAAACAAGCTCCAAATCATGTTGAAATACAGAAATAAGCACTTTTCAAAAACAAGCTCCAAATCATGTTGAAATACAGAAATAAACACTTTTCCATAAACAAGCTCTAAATCATGTTTGATGCACTCTGTAAGTTAATTTTATTTCAGTACTGTTTAATCAGGATGATAGTAACACTGTGGACGGTTTTCAGCAAGTTGCAACATTGGAATACAGAAATAAACACTTTTCCAAAAACAAGCTCTAAATCATGTTGAAAAACAGAAATAAACACTTTTCCAAAAACAAGCTCCAAATCATGTTGAAATACAGAAATAAACACTTTTCCATAAACAAGCTCTAAATCATGTTTGATGCACTCTGTAAGTTAATTTTATTTCAGTACTGTTTAATCAGGATGATAGTAACACTGTGGACGGTTTTCAGCAAGTTGCAACATTGGAATACAGAAATAAACACTTTTCCAAAAACAAGCTCTAAATCATGTTGAAATACAGAAAAAACACTTTTCAAAAACAAGCTAGAAAATCATGTTTAAATACAGAAATAAGCACTTTTCAAATACAAGCTCCAAATCATGTTGAAATACAGAAATAAACACTTTTCCATAAACAAGCTCTAAATCGTGTTTGATGCACTCTGTAAGTTAATTTTATTTCAGTACTGTTTAATCAGGATGATAGTAACACTGTGGACGGTTTTCAGCAAGTTGCAACATTGGAATACAGAAATAAACACTTTTCCAAAAACAAGCTCTAAATCATGTTGAAAAACAGAAATAAGCACTTTTCAAAAACAAGCTCCAAATCATGTTGAAATACAGAAATAAACACTTTTCCATAAACAAGCTCTAAATCATGTTTGATGCTCTCTGTAAGTTAATTTTATTTCAGTACTGTTTAATCAGGATGATAGTAACACTGTGGACGGTTTTCAGCAAGTTGCAACATTGGAATACAGAAATAAACACTTTTCCAAAAACAAGCTCTAAATCATGTTGAAAAACAGAAATAAACACTTTTCCAAAAACAAGCTCCAAATCATGTTGAAATACAGAAATAAACACTTTTCCATAAACAAGCTCTAAATCATGTTTGATGCACTCTGTAAGTTAATTTTATTTCAGTACTGTTTAATCAGGATGATAGTAACACTGTGGACGGTTTTCAGCAAGTTGCAACATTGGAATACAGAAATAAACACTTTTCCAAAAACAAGCTCTAAATCATGTTGAAATACAGAAAAAACACTTTTCAAAAACAAGCTAGAAAATCATGTTGAAATACAGAAATAAGCACTTTTCAAATACAAGCTCCAAATCATGTTGAAATACAGAAATAAACACTTTTCCATAAACAAGCTCTAAATCGTGTTTGATGCACTCTGTAAGTTAATTTTATTTCAGTACTGTTTAATCAGGATGATAGTAACACTGTGGACAGTTTTCAGCAAGTTGCAACATTGGAATACAGAAATAAACACTTTTCCAAAAACAAGCTCTAAATCATGTTGAAAAACAGAAATAAGCACTTTTCAAAAACAAGCTCCAAATCATGTTGAAATACAGAAATAAACACTTTTCCATAAACAAGCTCTAAATCATGTTTTATGCACTCTGTAAGTTAATTTTATTTCAGTACTGTTTAATCAGGATGATAGTAACACTGTGGACGGTTTTCAGCAAGTTGCAACATTGGAATACAGAAATAAACACTTTTCCAAAAACAAGCTCTAAATCATGTTGAAAAACAGAAATAAACACTTTTCAAAAACAAGCTCCAAATCATGTTGAAATACAGAAATAAGCACTTTTCAAAAAAAAGCTCCAAATCATGTTGAAATACAGAAATAAACACTTTTCCATAAACAAGCTCTAAATCATGTTTGATGCACTCTGTAAGTTAATTTTATTTCAGTACTGTTTAATCAGGATGATAGTAACACTGTGGACGGTTTTCAGCAAGTTGCAACATTGGAATACAGAAATAAACACTTTTCCAAAAACAAGCTCTAAATCATGTTGAAAAACAGAAATAAACACTTTTCCAAAAACAAGCTCCAAATCATGTTGAAATACAGAAATAAACACTTTTCCATAAACAAGCTCTAAATCATGTTTGATGCACTCTGTAAGTTAATTTTATTTCAGTACTGTTTAATCAGGATGATAGTAACACTGTGGACGGTTTTCAGCAAGTTGCAACATTGGAATACAGAAATAAACACTTTTCCAAAAACAAGCTCTAAATCATGTTGAAATACAGAAAAAACACTTTTCAAAAACAAGCTAGAAAATCATGTTGAAATACAGAAATAAGCACTTTTCAAATACAAGCTCCAAATCATGTTGAAATACAGAAATAAACACTTTTCCATAAACAAGCTCTAAATCGTGTTTGATGCACTCTGTAAGTTAATTTTATTTCAGTACTGTTTAATCAGGATGATAGTAACACTGTGGACGGTTTTCAGCAAGTTGCAACATTGGAATACAGAAATAAACACTTTTCCAAAAACAAGCTCTAAATCATGTTGAAAAACAGAAATAAGTACTTTTCAAAAACAAGCTCCAAATCATGTTGAAATACAGAAATAAACACTTTTCCATAAACAAGCTCTAAATCATGTTTGATGCTCTCTGTAAGTTAATTTTATTTCAGTACTGTTTAATCAGGATGATAGTAACACTGTGGACGGTTTTCAGCAAGTTGCAACATTGGAATACAGAAATAAACACTTTTCCAAAAACAAGCTCTAAATCATGTTGAAAAACAGAAATAAACACTTTTCCAAAAACAAGCTCCAAATCATGTTGAAATACAGAAATAAACACTTTTCCATAAACAAGCTCTAAATCATGTTTGATGCACTCTGTAAGTTAATTTTATTTCAGTACTGTTTAATCAGGATGATAGTAACACTGTGGACGGTTTTCAGCAAGTTGCAACATTGGAATACAGAAATAAACACTTTTCCAAAAACAAGCTCTAAATCATGTTGAAAAACAGAAATAAACACTTTTCAAAAACAAGCTCCAAATCATGTTGAAATACAGAAATAAGCACTTTTCAAAAACAAGCTCCAAATCATGTTGAAATACAGAAATAAACACTTTTCCATAAACAAGCTCTAAATCATGTTTGATGCTCTCTGTAAGTTAATTTTATTTCAGTACTGTTTAATCAGGATGATAGTAACACTGTGGACGGTTTTCAGCAAGTTGCAACATTGGAATACAGAAATAAACACTTTTCCAAAAACAAGCTCTAAATCATGTTGAAAAACAGAAATAAGCACTTTTCAAAAACAAGCTCCAAATCATGTTGAAATACAGAAATAAACACTTTTCCATAAACAAGCTCTAAATCATGTTTGATGCTCTCTGTAAGTTAATTTTATTTCAGTACTGTTTAATCAGGATGATAGGAACACTGTGGACGGTTTTCAGCAAGTTGCAACATTGGAATACAGAAATAAACACTTTTCCAAAAACAAGCTCTAAATCATGTTGAAAAACAGAAATAAACACTTTTCAAAAACAAGCTCCAAATCATGTTGAAATACAGAAATAAACACTTTTCCATAAACAAGCTCTAAATCGTGTTTGATGCACTCTGTAAGTTAATTTTATTTCAGTACTGTTTAATCAGGATGATAGTAACACTGTGGACGGTTTTCAGCAAGTTGCAACATTGGAATACAGAAATAAACACTTTTCCAAAAACAAGCTCTAAATCATGTTGAAATACAGAAAAAACACTTTTCAAAAACAAGCTAGAAAATCATGTTGAAATACAGAAATAAGCACTTTTCAAATACAAGCTCCAAATCATGTTGAAATACAGAAATAAACACTTTTCCATAAACAAGCTCTAAATCGTGTTTGATGCACTCTGTAAGTTAATTTTATTTCAGTACTGTTTAATCAGGATGATAGTAACACTGTGGACGGTTTTCAGCAAGTTGCAACATTGGAATACAGAAATAAACACTTTTCCAAAAACAAGCTCTAAATCATGTTGAAATACAGAAAAAACACTTTTCAAAAACAAGCTAGAAAATCATGTTGAAATACAGAAATAAGCACTTTTCAAATACAAGCTCCAAATCATGTTGAAATACAGAAATAAACACTTTTCCATAAACAAGCTCTAAATCGTGTTTGATGCACTCTGTAAGTTAATTTTATTTCAGTACTGTTTAATCAGGATGATAGTAACACTGTGGACGGTTTTCAGCAAGTTGCAACATTGGAATACAGAAATAAACACTTTTCCAAAAACAAGCTCTAAATCATGTTGAAATACAGAAAAAACACTTTTCAAAAACAAGCCAGAAAATCATGTTGAAATACAGAAATAAGCACTTTTCAAATACAAGCTCCAAATCATGTTGAAATACAGAAATAAACACTTTTCCATAAACAAGCTCTAAATCGTGTTTGATGCACTCTGTAAGTTAATTTTATTTCAGTACTGTTTAATCAGGATGATAGTAACACTGTGGACGGTTTTCAGCAAGTTGCAACATTGGAATACAGAAATAAACACTTTTCCAAAAACAAGCTCTAAATCATGTTGAAAAACAGAAATAAGCACTTTTCAAAAACAAGCTCCAAATCATGTTGAAATACAGAAATAAACACTTTTCCATAAACAAGCTCTAAATCATGTTTGATGCTCTCTGTAAGTTAATTTTATTTCAGTACTGTTTAATCAGGATGATAGTAACACTGTGGACGGTTTTCAGCAAGTTGCAACATTGGAATACAGAAATAAACACTTTTCCAAAAACAAGCTCTAAATCATGTTGAAAAACAGAAATAAACACTTTTCCAAAAACAAGCTCCAAATCATGTTGAAATACAGAAATAAACACTTTTCCATAAACAAGCTCTAAATCATGTTTGATGCACTCTGTAAGTAAATTTTATTTCAGTACTGTTTAATCAGGATGATAGTAACACTGTGGACGGTTTTCAGCAAGTTGCAACATTGGAATACAGAAATAAACACTTTTCCAAAAACAAGCTCTAAATCATGTTGAAATACAGAAAAAACACTTTTCAAAAACAAGCTAGAAAATCATGTTGAAATACAGAAATAAGCACTTTTCAAATACAAGCTCCAAATCATGTTGAAATACAGAAATAAACACTTTTCCATAAACAAGCTCTAAATCGTGTTTGATGCACTCTGTAAGTTAATTTTATTTCAGTACTGTTTAATCAGGATGATAGTAACACTGTGGACGGTTTTCAGCAAGTTGCAACATTGGAATACAGAAATAAACACTTTTCCAAAAACAAGCTCTAAATCATGTTGAAAAACAGAAATAAGCACTTTTCAAAAACAAGCTCCAAATCATGTTGAAATACAGAAATAAACACTTTTCCATAAACAAGCTCTAAATCATGTTTTATGCACTCTGTAAGTTAATTTTATTTCAGTACTGTTTAATCAGGATGATAGTAACACTGTGGACGGTTTTCAGCAAGTTGCAACATTGGAATACAGAAATAAACACTTTTCCAAAAACAAGCTCTAAATCATGTTGAAAAACAGAAATAAACACTTTTCAAAAACAAGCTCCAAATCATGTTGAAATACAGAAATAAGCACTTTTCAAAAACAAGCTCCAAATCATGTTGAAATACAGAAATAAACACTTTTCCATAAACAAGCTCTAAATCATGTTTGATGCACTCTGTAAGTTAATTTTATTTCAGTACTGTTTAATCAGGATGATAGTAACACTGTGGACGGTTTTCAGCAAGTTGCAACATTGGAATACAGAAATAAACACTTTTCCAAAAACAAGCTCTAAATCATGTTGAAAAACAGAAATAAACACTTTTCCAAAAACAAGCTCCAAATCATGTTGAAATACAGAAATAAACACTTTTCCATAAACAAGCTCTAAATCATGTTTGATGCACTCTGTAAGTTAATTTTATTTCAGTACTGTTTAATCAGGATGATAGTAACACTGTGGACGGTTTTCAGCAAGTTGCAACATTGGAATACAGAAATAAACACTTTTCCAAAAACAAGCTCTAAATCATGTTGAAATACAGAAAAAACACTTTTCAAAAACAAGCTAGAAAATCATGTTGAAATACAGAAATAAGCACTTTTCAAATACAAGCTCCAAATCATGTTGAAATACAGAAATAAACACTTTTCCATAAACAAGCTCTAAATCGTGTTTGATGCACTCTGTAAGTTAATTTTATTTCAGTACTGTTTAATCAGGATGATAGTAACACTGTGGACGGTTTTCAGCAAGTTGCAACATTGGAATACAGAAATAAACACTTTTCCAAAAACAAGCTCTAAATCATGTTGAAAAACAGAAATAAGCACTTTTCAAAAACAAGCTCCAAATCATGTTGAAATACAGAAATAAACACTTTTCCATAAACAAGCTCTAAATCATGTTTGATGCTCTCTGTAAGTTAATTTTATTTCAGTACTGTTTAATCAGGATGATAGTAACACTGTGGACGGTTTTCAGCAAGTTGCAACATTGGAATACAGAAATAAACACTTTTCCAAAAACAAGCTCTAAATCATGTTGAAAAACAGAAATAAACACTTTTCCAAAAACAAGCTCCAAATCATGTTGAAATACAGAAATAAACACTTTTCCATAAACAAGCTCTAAATCATGTTTGATGCACTCTGTAAGTTAATTTTATTTCAGTACTGTTTAATCAGGATGATAGTAACACTGTGGACGGTTTTCAGCAAGTTGCAACATTGGAATACAGAAATAAACACTTTTCCAAAAACAAGCTCTAAATCATGTTGAAATACAGAAAAAACACTTTTCAAAAACAAGCTAGAAAATCATGTTGAAATACAGAAATAAGCACTTTTCAAATACAAGCTCCAAATCATGTTGAAATACAGAAATAAACACTTTTCCATAAACAAGCTCTAAATCGTGTTTGATGCACTCTGTAAGTTAATTTTATTTCAGTACTGTTTAATCAGGATGATAGTAACACTGTGGACAGTTTTCAGCAAGTTGCAACATTGGAATACAGAAATAAACACTTTTCCAAAAACAAGCTCTAAATCATGTTGAAAAACAGAAATAAGCACTTTTCAAAAACAAGCTCCAAATCATGTTGAAATACAGAAATAAACACTTTTCCATAAACAAGCTCTAAATCATGTTTTATGCACTCTGTAAGTTAATTTTATTTCAGTACTGTTTAATCAGGATGATAGTAACACTGTGGACGGTTTTCAGCAAGTTGCAACATTGGAATACAGAAATAAACACTTTTCCAAAAACAAGCTCTAAATCATGTTGAAAAACAGAAATAAACACTTTTCAAAAACAAGCTCCAAATCATGTTGAAATACAGAAATAAGCACTTTTCAAAAAAAAGCTCCAAATCATGTTGAAATACAGAAATAAACACTTTTCCATAAACAAGCTCTAAATCATGTTTGATGCACTCTGTAAGTTAATTTTATTTCAGTACTGTTTAATCAGGATGATAGTAACACTGTGGACGGTTTTCAGCAAGTTGCAACATTGGAATACAGAAATAAACACTTTTCCAAAAACAAGCTCTAAATCATGTTGAAAAACAGAAATAAACACTTTTCCAAAAACAAGCTCCAAATCATGTTGAAATACAGAAATAAACACTTTTCCATAAACAAGCTCTAAATCATGTTTGATGCACTCTGTAAGTTAATTTTATTTCAGTACTGTTTAATCAGGATGATAGTAACACTGTGGACGGTTTTCAGCAAGTTGCAACATTGGAATACAGAAATAAACACTTTTCCAAAAACAAGCTCTAAATCATGTTGAAATACAGAAAAAACACTTTTCAAAAACAAGCTAGAAAATCATGTTGAAATACAGAAATAAGCACTTTTCAAATACAAGCTCCAAATCATGTTGAAATACAGAAATAAACACTTTTCCATAAACAAGCTCTAAATCGTGTTTGATGCACTCTGTAAGTTAATTTTATTTCAGTACTGTTTAATCAGGATGATAGTAACACTGTGGACGGTTTTCAGCAAGTTGCAACATTGGAATACAGAAATAAACACTTTTCCAAAAACAAGCTCTAAATCATGTTGAAAAACAGAAATAAGTACTTTTCAAAAACAAGCTCCAAATCATGTTGAAATACAGAAATAAACACTTTTCCATAAACAAGCTCTAAATCATGTTTGATGCTCTCTGTAAGTTAATTTTATTTCAGTACTGTTTAATCAGGATGATAGTAACACTGTGGACGGTTTTCAGCAAGTTGCAACATTGGAATACAGAAATAAACACTTTTCCAAAAACAAGCTCTAAATCATGTTGAAAAACAGAAATAAACACTTTTCCAAAAACAAGCTCCAAATCATGTTGAAATACAGAAATAAACACTTTTCCATAAACAAGCTCTAAATCATGTTTGATGCACTCTGTAAGTTAATTTTATTTCAGTACTGTTTAATCAGGATGATAGTAACACTGTGGACGGTTTTCAGCAAGTTGCAACATTGGAATACAGAAATAAACACTTTTCCAAAAACAAGCTCTAAATCATGTTGAAAAACAGAAATAAACACTTTTCAAAAACAAGCTCCAAATCATGTTGAAATACAGAAATAAGCACTTTTCAAAAACAAGCTCCAAATCATGTTGAAATACAGAAATAAACACTTTTCCATAAACAAGCTCTAAATCATGTTTGATGCTCTCTGTAAGTTAATTTTATTTCAGTACTGTTTAATCAGGATGATAGTAACACTGTGGACGGTTTTCAGCAAGTTGCAACATTGGAATACAGAAATAAACACTTTTCCAAAAACAAGCTCTAAATCATGTTGAAAAACAGAAATAAGCACTTTTCAAAAACAAGCTCCAAATCATGTTGAAATACAGAAATAAACACTTTTCCATAAACAAGCTCTAAATCATGTTTGATGCTCTCTGTAAGTTAATTTTATTTCAGTACTGTTTAATCAGGATGATAGGAACACTGTGGACGGTTTTCAGCAAGTTGCAACATTGGAATACAGAAATAAACACTTTTCCAAAAACAAGCTCTAAATCATGTTGAAAAACAGAAATAAACACTTTTCAAAAACAAGCTCCAAATCATGTTGAAATACAGAAATAAACACTTTTCCATAAACAAGCTCTAAATCGTGTTTGATGCACTCTGTAAGTTAATTTTATTTCAGTACTGTTTAATCAGGATGATAGTAACACTGTGGACGGTTTTCAGCAAGTTGCAACATTGGAATACAGAAATAAACACTTTTCCAAAAACAAGCTCTAAATCATGTTGAAAAACAGAAATAAGCACTTTTCAAAAACAAGCTCCAAATCATGTTGAAATACAGAAATAAACACTTTTCCATAAACAAGCTCTAAATCATGTTTGATGCACTCTGTAAGTTAATTTTATTTCAGTACTGTTTAATCAGGATGATAGTAACACTGTGGACGGTTTTCAGCAAGTTGCAACATTGGAATACAGAAATAAACACTTTTCCAAAAACAAGCTCTAAATCATGTTGAAAAACAGAAATAAACACTTTTCAAAAACAAGCTCCAAATCATGTTGAAATACAGAAATAAGCACTTTTCAAAAACAAGCTCCAAATCATGTTGAAATACAGAAATAAACACTTTTCCATGAACAAGCTCTAAATCATGTTTGATGCTCTCTGTAAGTTAATTTTATTTCAGTACTGTTTAATCAGGATGATAGTAACACTGTGGACGGTTTTCAGCAAGTTGCAACATTGGAATACAGAAATAAACACTTTTCCAAAAACAAGCTCTAAATCATGTTGAAAAACAGAAATAAACACTTTTCAAAAACAAGCTCCAAATCATGTTGAAATACAGAAATAAGCACTTTTCAAAAACAAGCTCCAAATCATGTTGAAATACAGAAATAAACACTTTTCCATGAACAAGCTCTAAATCATGTTTGATGCTCTCTGTAAGTTAATTTTATTTCAGTACTGTTTAATCAGGATGATAGTAACACTGTGGACGGTTTTCAGCAAGTTGCAACATTGGAATACAGAAATAAACACTTTTCCAAAAACAAGCTCTAAATCATGTTGAAATACAGAAAAAACACTTTTAAAAAACAAGCTCCAAATCATGTTGAAATACAGAAATAAACACTTTTCCATAAACAAGCTCTAAATCGTGTTTGATGCACTCTGTAAGTTAATTTTATTTCAGTACTGTTTAATCAGGATGATAGTAACACTGTGGAAGGTTTTCAGCAAGTTGCAACATTGGAATACAGAAATAAACACTTTTCCAAAAACAAGCTCTAAATCATGTTGAAAAACAGAAATAAGCACTTTTCAAAAACAAGCTCCAAATCATGTTGAAATACAGAAATAAACACTTTTCCATAAACAAGCTCTAAATCATGTTTGATGCACTCTGTAAGTTAATTTTATTTCAGTACTATTTAATCAGGATGATAGTAACACTGTGGACGGTTTTCAGCAAGTTGCAACATTGGAATACAGAAATAAACACTTTTCCAAAAACAAGCTCTAAATCATGTTGAAAAACAGAAATAAACACTTTTCAAAAACAAGCTCCAAATCATGTTGAAATACAGAAATAAGCACTTTTCAAAAACCAGCTCCAAATCATGTTGAAATACAGAAATAAACACTTTTCCATAAACAAGCTCTAAATCATGTTTGATGCTCTCTGTAAGTTAATTTTATTTCCGTACTGTTTAATCAGGATGATTGGAACACTGTGGACAGTTTTCAGCAAGTTGCAACATTGAAATACAGAAATAAACACTTTTCCAAAAACAAGCTCTAAATCATGTTTGATGCTCTCTGTAAGTTAATTTTATTTCAGTACTGTTTAATCAGGATGATAGGAACACTGTGGACAGTTTTCAGCAAGTTGCAACATTGAAATACAGAAATAAACACTTTTCCAAAAACAAGCTCTAAATCATGTTGAAATACAGAAATAAACACTTTTCAAAAACAAGCTCCAAATCATGTTGAAATACAGAAATAAGCACTTTTCAAAAACAAGCTCCAAATCATGTTGAAATACAGAAATAAACACTTTTCCATAAACAAGCTCTAAATCATGTTTGATGCTCTCTGTAAGTTAATTTTATTTCAGTACTGTTTAATCAGGATGATAGTAACACTGTGGAAGGTTTTCAGCAAGTTGCAACATTGGAATACAGAAATAAACACTTTTCCAAAAACAAGCTCTAAATCATGTTGAAAAACAGAAATAAGCACTTTTCAAAAACAAGCTCCAAATCATGTTGAAATACAGAAATAAACACTTTTCCATAAACAAGCTCTAAATCATGTTTGATGCACTCTGTAAGTTAATTTTATTTCAGTACTATTTAATCAGGATGATAGTAACACTGTGGACGGTTTTCAGCAAGTTGCAACATTGGAATACAGAAATAAACACTTTTCCAAAAACAAGCTCTAAATCATGTTGAAAAACAGAAATAAACACTTTTCAAAAACAAGCTCCAAATCATGTTGAAATACAGAAATAAGCACTTTTCAAAAACCAGCTCCAAATCATGTTGAAATACAGAAATAAACACTTTTCCATAAACAAGCTCTAAATCATGTTTGATGCTCTCTGTAAGTTAATTTTATTTCCGTACTGTTTAATCAGGATGATTGGAACACTGTGGACAGTTTTCAGCAAGTTGCAACATTGAAATACAGAAATAAACACTTTTCCAAAAACAAGCTCTAAATCATGTTGAAAAACAGAAATAAGCACTTTTCAAAAACAAGCTCCAAATCATGTTGAAATACAGAAATAAACACTTTTCCATAAACAAGCTCTAAATCATGTTTGATGCTCTCTGTAAGTTAATTTTATTTCAGTGCTGTTTAATCAGGATGATAGGAACACTGTGGACGGTTTTCAGCAAGTTGCAACATTGGAATACAGAAATAAACACTTTTCCAAAAACAAGCTCTAAATCATGTTGAAATACAGAAAAAACACTTTTCAAAAACAAGCTCCAAATCATGTTGAAATACAGAAATAAGCACTTTTCAAATACAAGCTCCAAATAATGTTGAAATACAGAAATAAACACTTTTCCATAAACAAGCTCTAAATCGTGTTTGATGCACTCTGTAAGTTAATTTTATTTCAGTACTGTTTAATCAGGATGATAGTAACACTGTGGACGGTTTTCAGCAAGTTGCAACATTGGAATACAGAAATAAACACTTTTCCAAAAACAAGCTCTAAATCATGTTTGATGCTCTCTGTAAGTTAATTTTATTTCAGTACTGTTTAATCAGGATGATAGGAACACTGTGGACAGTTTTCAGCAAGTTGCAACATTGAAATACAGAAATAAACACTTTTCCAAAAACAAGCTCTAAATCATGTTGAAATACAGAAATAAACACTTTTCAAAAACAAGCTCCAAATCATGTTGAAATACAGAAATAAGCACTTTTCAAAAACAAGCTCCAAATCATGTTGAAATACAGAAATAAACACTTTTCCATAAACAAGCTCTAAATCATGTTTGATGCTCTCTGTAAGTTAATTTTATTTCAGTACTGTTTAATCAGGATGATAGTAACACTGTGGACGGTTTTCAGCAAGTTGCAACATTGGAATACAGAAATAAACACTTTTCCAAAAACAAGCTCTAAATCATGTTGAAAAACAGAAATAAGCACTTTTCAAAAACAAGCTCCAAATCATGTTGAAATACAGAAATAAACACTTTTCCATAAACAAGCTCTAAATCATGTTTGATGCTCTCTGTAAGTTAATTTTATTTCAGTGCTGTTTAATCAGGATGATAGGAACACTGTGGACGGTTTTCAGCAAGTTACAACATTGGAATACAGAAATAAACACTTTTCCAAAAACAAGCTCTAAATCATGTTGAAAAACAGAAATAAACACTTTTCAAAAACAAGCTCCAAATCATGTTGAAATACAGAAATAAGCACTTTTCAAAAACAAGCTCCAAATCATGTTGAAATACAGAAATAAACACTTTTCCATGAACAAGCTCTAAATCATGTTTGATGCTCTCTGTAAGTTAATTTTATTTCAGTACTGTTTAATCAGGATGATAGTAACACTGTGGACGGTTTTCAGCAAGTTGCAGCATTGGAATACAGAAATAAACACTTTTCCAAAAACAAGCTCTAAATCATGTTGAAATACAGAAAAAACACTTTTCAAAAACAAGCTCCAAATCATGTTGAAATACAGAAATAAGCACTTTTCAAATACAAGCTCCAAATAATGTTGAAATACAGAAATAAACACTTTTCCATAAACAAGCTCTAAATCGTGTTTGATGCACTCTGTAAGTTAATTTTATTTCAGTACTGTTTAATCAGGATGATAGTAACACTGTGGACGGTTTTCAGCAAGTTGCAACATTGGAATACAGAAATAAACACTTTTCCAAAAACAAGCTCTAAATCATGTTTGATGCTCTCTGTAAGTTAATTTTATTTCCGTACTGTTTAATCAGGATGATTGGAACACTGTGGACAGTTTTCAGCAAGTTGCAACATTGAAATACAGAAATAAACACTTTTCCAAAAACAAGCTCTAAATCATGTTGAAAAACAGAAATAAGCACTTTTCAAAAACAAGCTCCAAATCATGTTGAAAGACAGAAATAAACACTTTTCCATAAACAAGCTCTAAATCATGTTTGATGCTCTCTGTAAGTTAATTTTATTTCAGTACTGTTTAATCAGGATGATAGGAACACTGTGGACGGTTTTCAGCAAGTTGCAACATTGGAATACAGAAATAAACACTTTCCCAAAAACAAGCTCTAAATCATGTTGAAAAACAGAAATAAACACTTTTCAAAAACAAGCTCCAAATCATGTTGAAATACAGAAATAAGCACTTTTCAAAAACAAGCTCCAAATCATGTTGAAATACAGAAATAAACACTTTTCCATAAACAAGCTCTAAATCATGTTTGATGCTCTCTGTAAGTTAATTTTATTTCAGTACTGTTTAATCAGGATGATAGGAACACTGTGGACAGTTTTCAGCAAGTTGCAACATTGAAATACAGAAATAAACACTTTTCCAAAAACAAGCTCTAAATCATGTTGAAATACAGAAATAAACACTTTTCAAAAACAAGCTCCAAATCATGTTGAAATACAGAAATAAACACTTTTCCATAAACAAGCTCTAAATCATGTTTGATGCTCTCTGTAAGTTAATTTTATTTCAGTACTGTTTAATCAGTATGATAGGAACACTGTGGACGGTTTTCAGCAAGTTGCAACATTGGAATACAGAAATAAACACTTTTCCAAAAACAAGCTCTAAATCATGTTGAAATACAGAAAAAACACTTTTCAAAAACAAGCTCCAAATCATGTTGAAATACAGAAATAAGCACTTTTCAAATACAAGCTCCAAATCATGTTGAAATACAGAAATAAACACTTTTCCATAAACAAGCTCTAAATCATGTTTGATGCTCTCTGTAAGTTAATTTTATTTCAGTACTGTTTAATCAGGATGATAGGAACACTGTGGACGGTTTTCAGCAAGTTACAACATTGGAATACAGAAATAAACACTTTTCCGAAAACAAGCTCTAAATCATGTTAAAATACAGAAAAAACACTTTTAAAAAACAAGCTCCAAATCATGTTGAAATACAGAAATAAGCACTTTTCAAATACAAGCTCCAAATCATGTTGAAATACAGAAATAAACACTTTTCCATAAACAAGCTCTAAATCATGTTTGATGCTCTCTGTAAGTTAATTTTATTTCCGTACTGTTTAATCAGGATGATTGGAACACTGTGGACAGTTTTCAGCAAGTTGCAACATTGAAATACAGAAATAAACACTTTTCCAAAAACAAGCTCTAAATCATGTTGAAAAACAGAAATAAGCACTTTTCAAAAACAAGCTCCAAATCATGTTGAAATACAGAAATAAACACTTTTCCATAAACAAGCTCTAAATCATGTTTGATGCTCTCTGTAAGTTAATTTTATTTCAGTACTGTTTAATCAGGATGATAGGAACACTGTGGACGGTTTTCAGCAAGTTGCAACATTGGAATACAGAAATAAACACTTTCCCAAAAACAAGCTCTAAATCATGTTGAAAAACAGAAATAAACACTTTTCAAAAACAAGCTCCAAATCATGTTGAAATACAGAAATAAGCACTTTTCAAAAACAAGCTCCAAATCATGTTGAAATACAGAAATAAACACTTTTCCATAAACAAGCTCTAAATCATGTTTGATGCTCTCTGTAAGTTAATTTTATTTCAGTATTGTTTAATCAGGATGATAGGAACACTGTGGACGGTTTTCAGCAAGTTGCAACATTGGAATACAGAAATAAACACTTTTCCAAAAACAAGCTCTAAATCATGTTTGATGCTCTCTGTAAGTTAATTTTATTTCCGTACTGTTTAATCAGGATGATTGGAACACTGTGGACAGTTTTCAGCAAGTTGCAACATTGAAATACAGAAATAAACACTTTTCCAAAAACAAGCTCTAAATCATGTTGAAAAACAGAAATAAGCACTTTTCAAAAACAAGCTCCAAATCATGTTGAAAGACAGAAATAAACACTTTTCCATAAACAAGCTCTAAATCATGTTTGATGCTCTCTGTAAGTTAATTTTATTTCAGTACTGTTTAATCAGGATGATAGGAACACTGTGGACAGTTTTCAGCAAGTTGCAACATTGAAATACAGAAATAAACACTTTTCCAAAAACAAGCTCTAAATCATGTTGAAATACAGAAAAAACACTTTTCAAAAACAAGCTCCAAATCATGTTGAAATACAGAAATAAGCACTTTTCAAATACAAGCTCCAAATCATGTTGAAATACAGAAATAAACACTTTTCCATAAACAAGCTCTAAATCATGTTTGATGCTCTCTGTAAGTTAATTTTATTTCAGTACTGTTTAATCAGGATGATAGGAACACTGTGGACGGTTTTCAGCAAGTTACAACATTGGAATACAGAAATAAACACTTTTCCGAAAACAAGCTCTAAATCATGTTAAAATACAGAAAAAACACTTTTAAAAAACAAGCTCCAAATCATGTTGAAATACAGAAATAAGCACTTTTCAAAAACCAGCTCCAAATCATGTTGAAATACAGAAATAAACACTTTTCCATAAACAAGCTCTAAATCATGTTTGATGCTCTCTGTAAGTTAATTTTATTTCCGTACTGTTTAATCAGGATGATTGGAACACTGTGGACAGTTTTCAGCAAGTTGCAACATTGAAATACAGAAATAAACACTTTTCCAAAAACAAGCTCTAAATCATGTTGAAAAACAGAAATAAGCACTTTTCAAAAACAAGCTCCAAATCATGTTGAAATACAGAAATAAACACTTTTCCATAAACAAGCTCTAAATCATGTTTGATGCTCTCTGTAAGTTAATTTTATTTCAGTACTGTTTAATCAGGATGATAGGAACACTGTGGACGGTTTTCAGCAAGTTGCAACATTGGAATACAGAAATAAACACTTTCCCAAAAACAAGCTCTAAATCATGTTGAAAAACAGAAATAAACACTTTTCAAAAACAAGCTCCAAATCATGTTGAAATACAGAAATAAGCACTTTTCAAAAACAAGCTCCAAATCATGTTGAAATACAGAAATAAACACTTTTCCATAAACAAGCTCTAAATCATGTTTGATGCTCTCTGTAAGTTAATTTTATTTCAGTACTGTTTAATCAGGATGATAGGAACACTGTGGACAGTTTTCAGCAAGTTGCAACATTGAAATACAGAAATAAACACTTTTCCAAAAACAAGCTCTAAATCATGTTGAAATACAGAAATAAACACTTTTCAAAAACAAGCTCCAAATCATGTTGAAATACAGAAATAAGCACTTTTCAAAAACAAGCTCCAAATCATGTTGAAATACAGAAATAAACACTTTTCCATAAACAAGCTCTAAATCATGTTTGATGCTCTCTGTAAGTTAATTTTATTTCAGTGCTGTTTAATCAGGATGATAGGAACACTGTGGACGGTTTTCAGCAAGTTACAACATTGGAATACAGAAATAAACACTTTTCCAAAAACAAGCTCTAAATCATGTTGAAAAACAGAAATAAACACTTTTCAAAAACAAGCTCCAAATCATGTTGAAATACAGAAATAAGCACTTTTCAAAAACAAGCTCCAAATCATGTTGAAATACAGAAATAAACACTTTTCCATGAACAAGCTCTAAATCATGTTTGATGCTCTCTGTAAGTTAATTTTATTTCAGTACTGTTTAATCAGGATGATAGTAACACTGTGGACGGTGTCAGCAAGTTGCAGCATTGGAATACAGAAATAAACACTTTTCCAAAAACAAGCTCTAAATCATGTTGAAATACAGAAAAAACACTTTTCAAAAACAAGCTCCAAATCATGTTGAAATACAGAAATAAGCACTTTTCAAATACAAGCTCCAAATAATGTTGAAATACAGAAATAAACACTTTTCCATAAACAAGCTCTAAATCATGTTTGATGCTCTCTGTAAGTTAATTTTATTTCAGTACTGTTTAATCAGTATGATAGGAACACTGTGGACGGTTTTCAGCAAGTTGCAACATTGGAATACAGAAATAAACACTTTTCCAAAAACAAGCTCTAAATCATGTTGAAATACAGAAAAAACACTTTTCAAAAACAAGCTCCAAATCATGTTGAAATACAGAAATAAGCACTTTTCAAATACAAGCTCCAAATCATGTTGAAATACAGAAATAAACACTTTTCCATAAACAAGCTCTAAATCATGTTTGATGCTCTCTGTAAGTTAATTTTATTTCAGTACTGTTTAATCATAATGATAGGAACACTGTGGACGGTTTTCAGCAAGTTACAACATTGGAATACAGAAATAAACACTTTTCCGGAAACAAGCTCTAAATCATGTTAAAATACAGAAAAAACACTTTTAAAAAACAAGCTCCAAATCATGTTGAAATACAGAAATAAGCACTTTTCAAAAACCAGCTCCAAATCATGTTGAAATACAGAAATAAACACTTTTCCATAAACAAGCTCTAAATCATGTTTGATGCTCTCTGTAAGTTAATTTTATTTCCGTACTGTTTAATCAGGATGATTGGAACACTGTGGACAGTTTTCAGCAAGTTGCAACATTGAAATACAGAAATAAACACTTTTCCAAAAACAAGCTCTAAATCATGTTGAAAAACAGAAATAAGCACTTTTCAAAAACAAGCTCCAAATCATGTTGAAATACAGAAATAAACACTTTTCCATAAACAAGCTCTAAATCATGTTTGATGCTCTCTGTAAGTTAATTTTATTTCAGTACTGTTTAATCAGGATGATAGGAACACTGTGGACGGTTTTCAGCAAGTTGCAACATTGGAATACAGAAATAAACACTTTCCCAAAAACAAGCTCTAAATCATGTTGAAAAACAGAAATAAACACTTTTCAAAAACAAGCTCCAAATCATGTTGAAATACAGAAATAAGCACTTTTCAAAAACAAGCTCCAAATCATGTTGAAATACAGAAATAAACACTTTTCCATAAACAAGCTCTAAATCATGTTTGATGCTCTCTGTAAGTTAATTTTATTTCAGTACTGTTTAATCAGGATGATAGGAACACTGTGGACAGTTTTCAGCAAGTTGCAACATTGAAATACAGAAATAAACACTTTTCCAAAAACAAGCTCTAAATCATGTTGAAATACAGAAATAAACACTTTTCAAAAACAAGCTCCAAATCATGTTGAAATACAGAAATAAGCACTTTTCAAAAACAAGCTCCAAATCATGTTGAAATACAGAAATAAACACTTTTCCATAAACAAGCTCTAAATCATGTTTGATGCTCTCTGTAAGTTAATTTTATTTCAGTGCTGTTTAATCAGGATGATAGGAACACTGTGGACGGTTTTCAGCAAGTTACAACATTGGAATACAGAAATAAACACTTTTCCAAAAACAAGCTCTAAATCATGTTGAAAAACAGAAATAAACACTTTTCAAAAACAAGCTCCAAATCATGTTGAAATACAGAAATAAGCACTTTTCAAAAACAAGCTCCAAATCATGTTGAAATACAGAAATAAACACTTTTCCATGAACAAGCTCTAAATCATGTTTGATGCTCTCTGTAAGTTAATTTTATTTCAGTACTGTTTAATCAGGATGATAGTAACACTGTGGACGGTGTCAGCAAGTTGCAGCATTGGAATACAGAAATAAACACTTTTCCAAAAACAAGCTCTAAATCATGTTGAAATACAGAAAAAACACTTTTCAAAAACAAGCTCCAAATCATGTTGAAATACAGAAATAAGCACTTTTCAAATACAAGCTCCAAATAATGTTGAAATACAGAAATAAACACTTTTCCATAAACAAGCTCTAAATCATGTTTGATGCTCTCTGTAAGTTAATTTTATTTCCGTACTGTTTAATCAGGATGATTGGAACACTGTGGACAGTTTTCAGCAAGTTGCAACATTGAAATACAGAAATAAACACTTTTCCAAAAACAAGCTCTAAATCATGTTGAAAAACAGAAATAAGCACTTTTCAAAAACAAGCTCCAAATCATGTTGAAATACAGAAATAAACACTTTTCCATAAACAAGCTCTAAATCATGTTTGATGCTCTCTGTAAGTTAATTTTATTTCAGTACTGTTTAATCAGGATGATAGGAACACTGTGGACGGTTTTCAGCAAGTTGCAACATTGGAATACAGAAATAAACACTTTCCCAAAAACAAGCTCTAAATCATGTTGAAAAACAGAAATAAACACTTTTCAAAAACAAGCTCCAAATCATGTTGAAATACAGAAATAAGCACTTTTCAAAAACAAGCTCCAAATCATGTTGAAATACAGAAATAAACACTTTTCCATAAACAAGCTCTAAATCATGTTTGATGCTCTCTGTAAGTTAATTTTATTTCAGTACTGTTTAATCAGGATGATAGGAACACTGTGGACAGTTTTCAGCAAGTTGCAACATTGAAATACAGAAATAAACACTTTTCCAAAAACAAGCTCTAAATCATGTTGAAATACAGAAATAAACACTTTTCAAAAACAAGCTCCAAATCATGTTGAAATACAGAAATAAGCACTTTTCAAAAACAAGCTCCAAATCATGTTGAAATACAGAAATAAACACTTTTCCATAAACAAGCTCTAAATCATGTTTGATGCTCTCTGTAAGTTAATTTTATTTCAGTGCTGTTTAATCAGGATGATAGGAACACTGTGGACGGTTTTCAGCAAGTTACAACATTGGAATACAGAAATAAACACTTTTCCAAAAACAAGCTCTAAATCATGTTGAAAAACAGAAATAAACACTTTTCAAAAACAAGCTCCAAATCATGTTGAAATACAGAAATAAGCACTTTTCAAAAACAAGCTCCAAATCATGTTGAAATACAGAAATAAACACTTTTCCATGAACAAGCTCTAAATCATGTTTGATGCTCTCTGTAAGTTAATTTTATTTCAGTACTGTTTAATCAGGATGATAGTAACACTGTGGACGGTGTCAGCAAGTTGCAGCATTGGAATACAGAAATAAACACTTTTCCAAAAACAAGCTCTAAATCATGTTGAAATACAGAAAAAACACTTTTCAAAAACAAGCTCCAAATCATGTTGAAATACAGAAATAAGCACTTTTCAAATACAAGCTCCAAATAATGTTGAAATACAGAAATAAACACTTTTCCATAAACAAGCTCTAAATCGTGTTTGATGCACTCTGTAAGTTAATTTTATTTCAGTACTGTTTAATCAGGATGATAGTAACACTGTGGACGGTTTTCAGCAAGTTGCAACATTGGAATACAGAAATAAACACTTTTCCAAAAACAAGCTCTAAATCATGTTTGATGCTCTCTGTAAGTTAATTTTATTTCAGTACTGTTTAATCAGGATGATAGTAACACTGTGGACGGTTTTCAGCAAGTTGCAACATTGGAATACATAAATGAACACTTTTCCAAAAACAAGCTCTAAATCATGTTGAAAAACAGAAATAAGCACTTTTCAAAAACAAGCTCCAAATCATGTTGAAATACAGAAATAAACACTTTTCCATAAACAAGCTCTAAATCATGTTTGATGCTCTCTGTAAGTTAATCTTATTTCAGTACTGTTTAATCAGGATGATAGGAACACTGTGGACGGTTTTCAGCAAGTTGCAACATTGGAATACAGAAATAAACACTTTTCCAAAAACAAGCTCTAAATCATGTTGAAATACAGAAAAAACACTTTTCAAAAACAAGCTCCAAATCATGTTGAAATACAGAAATAAGCACTTTCAAATACAAGCTCCAAATCATGTTGAAATACAGAAATAAACACTTTTCCATAAACAAGCTCTAAATCGTGTTTGATGCACTCTGTAAGTTAATTTTATTTCAGTACTGTTTAATCAGGATGATAGTAACACTGTGGACGGTTTTCAGCAAGTTGCAGCATTGGAACACAGAAATAAACACTTTTCCTAAAAACAAGCTCTAAATCATGTTGAAAAACAGAAATAAGCACTTTTCAAAAACTTGCTCCAAATCATGTTGAAATACAGAAATAAACACTTTTCCATAAACAAGCTCTAAATCATGTTTGATGCACTCTGTAAGTTAATTTTATTTCAGTACTGTTTAATCAGGATGATAGTAACACTGTGGACGGTTTTCAGCAAGTTGCAACATTGGAATACAGAAATAAACACTTTTCCAAAAACAAGCTCTAAATCATGTTGAAAAACAGAAATAAACACTTTTCAAAAACAAGCTCCAAATCATGTTGAAATACAGAAATAAGCACTTTTCAAAAACAAGCTCCAAATCATGTTGAAATACAGAAATAAACACTTTTCCATAAACAAGCTCTAAATCATGTTTGATGCTCTCTGTAAGTTAATTTTATTTCAGTACTGTTTAATCAGGATGATAGTAACACTGTGGACGGTTTTCAGCAAGTTGCAGCATTGGAATACAGAAATAAACACTTTTCCAAAAACAAGCTCTAAATCATGTTGAAATACAGAAAAAACACTTTTCAAAAACAAGCTCCAAATCATGTTGAAATACAGAAATAAGCACTTTTCAAATACAAGCTCCAAATAATGTTGAAATACAGAAATAAACACTTTTCCATAAACAAGCTCTAAATCGTGTTTGATGCACTCTGTAAGTTAATTTTATTTCAGTACTGTTTAATCAGGATGATAGTAACACTGTGGACGGTTTTCAGCAAGTTGCAACATTGGAATACAGAAATAAACACTTTTCCAAAAACAAGCTCTAAATCATGTTTGATGCTCTCTGTAAGTTAATTTTATTTCAGTACTGTTTAATCAGGATGATAGTAACACTGTGGACGGTTTTCAGCAAGTTGCAACATTGGAATACAGAAATGAACACTTTTCCAAAAACAAGCTCTAAATCATGTTGAAAAACAGAAATAAGCACTTTTCAAAAACAAGCTCCAAATCATGTTGAAATACAGAAATAAACACTTTTCCATAAACAAGCTCTAAATCATGTTTGATGCTCTCTGTAAGTTAATCTTATTTCAGTACTGTTTAATCAGGATGATAGGAACACTGTGGACGGTTTTCAGCAAGTTGCAACATTGGAATACAGAAATAAACACTTTTCCAAAAACAAGCTCTAAATCATGTTGAAATACAGAAAAAACACTTTTCAAAAACAAGCTCCAAATCATGTTGAAATACAGAAATAAGCACTTTTCAAATACAAGCTCCAAATAATGTTGAAATACAGAAATAAACACTTTTCCATAAACAAGCTCTAAATCGTGTTTGATGCACTCTGTAAGTTAATTTTATTTCAGTACTGTTTAATCAGGATGATAGTAACACTGTGGACGGTTTTCAGCAAGTTGCAACATTGGAATACAGAAATAAACACTTTTCCAAAAACAAGCTCTAAATCATGTTTGATGCTCTCTGTAAGTTAATTTTATTTCAGTACTGTTTAATCAGGATGATAGTAACACTGTGGACGGTTTTCAGCAAGTTGCAACATTGGAATACAGAAATGAACACTTTTCCAAAAACAAGCTCTAAATCATGTTGAAAAACAGAAATAAGCACTTTTCAAAAACAAGCTCCAAATCATGTTGAAATACAGAAATAAACACTTTTCCATAAACAAGCTCTAAATCATGTTTGATGCTCTCTGTAAGTTAATCTTATTTCAGTACTGTTTAATCAGGATGATAGGAACACTGTGGACGGTTTTCAGCAAGTTGCAACATTGGAATACAGAAATAAACACTTTTCCAAAAACAAGCTCTAAATCATGTTGAAATACAGAAAAAACACTTTTCAAAAACAAGCTCCAAATCATGTTGAAATACAGAAATAAGCACTTTTCAAATACAAGCTCCAAATCATGTTGAAATACAGAAATAAACACTTTTCAAAAACTTGCTCCAAATCATGTTGAAATACAGAAATAAACACTTTTCCATAAACAAGCTCTAAATCGTGTTTGATGCACTCTGTAAGTTAATTTTATTTCAGTACTGTTTAATCAGGATGATTGTAACACTGTGGACGGTTTTCAGCAAGTTGCAACATTGGAATACAGAAATAAACACTTTTCCAAAAACAAGCTCTAAATCATGTTTGATGCTCTCTGTAAGTTAATTTTATTTCAGTACTGTTTAATCAGGATGATAGTAACACTGTGGACGGTTTTCAGCAAGTTGCAACATTGGAATACATAAATGAACACTTTTCCAAAAACAAGCTCTAAATCATGTTGAAAAACAGAAATAAGCACTTTTCAAAAACAAGCTCCAAATCATGTTGAAATACAGAAATAAACACTTTTCCATAAACAAGCTCTAAATCATGTTTGATGCTCTCTGTAAGTTAATCTTATTTCAGTACTGTTTAATCAGGATGATAGGAACACTGTGGACGGTTTTCAGCAAGTTGCAACATTGGAATACAGAAATAAACACTTTTCCAAAAACAAGCTCTAAATCATGTTGAAATACAGAAAAAACACTTTTCAAAAACAAGCTCCAAATCATGTTGAAATACAGAAATAAGCACTTTCAAATACAAGCTCCAAATCATGTTGAAATACAGAAATAAACACTTTTCCATAAACAAGCTCTAAATCGTGTTTGATGCACTCTGTAAGTTAATTTTATTTCAGTACTGTTTAATCAGGATGATAGTAACACTGTGGACGGTTTTCAGCAAGTTGCAGCATTGGAACACAGAAATAAACACTTTTCCTAAAAACAAGCTCTAAATCATGTTGAAAAACAGAAATAAGCACTTTTCAAAAACTTGCTCCAAATCATGTTGAAATACAGAAATAAACACTTTTCCATAAACAAGCTCTAAATCATGTTTGATGCACTCTGTAAGTTAATTTTATTTCAGTACTGTTTAATCAGGATGATAGTAACACTGTGGACGGTTTTCAGCAAGTTGCAACATTGGAATACAGAAATAAACACTTTTCCAAAAACAAGCTCTAAATCATGTTGAAAAACAGAAATAAACACTTTTCAAAAACAAGCTCCAAATCATGTTGAAATACAGAAATAAGCACTTTTCAAAAACAAGCTCCAAATCATGTTGAAATACAGAAATAAACACTTTTCCATAAACAAGCTCTAAATCATGTTTGATGCTCTCTGTAAGTTAATTTTATTTCAGTACTGTTTAATCAGGATGATAGTAACACTGTGGACGGTTTTCAGCAAGTTGCAGCATTGGAATACAGAAATAAACACTTTTCCAAAAACAAGCTCTAAATCATGTTGAAATACAGAAAAAACACTTTTCAAAAACAAGCTCCAAATCATGTTGAAATACAGAAATAAGCACTTTTCAAATACAAGCTCCAAATAATGTTGAAATACAGAAATAAACACTTTTCCATAAACAAGCTCTAAATCGTGTTTGATGCACTCTGTAAGTTAATTTTATTTCAGTACTGTTTAATCAGGATGATAGTAACACTGTGGACGGTTTTCAGCAAGTTGCAACATTGGAATACAGAAATAAACACTTTTCCAAAAACAAGCTCTAAATCATGTTTGATGCTCTCTGTAAGTTAATTTTATTTCAGTACTGTTTAATCAGGATGATAGTAACACTGTGGACGGTTTTCAGCAAGTTGCAACATTGGAATACAGAAATGAACACTTTTCCAAAAACAAGCTCTAAATCATGTTGAAAAACAGAAATAAGCACTTTTCAAAAACAAGCTCCAAATCATGTTGAAATACAGAAATAAACACTTTTCCATAAACAAGCTCTAAATCATGTTTGATGCTCTCTGTAAGTTAATCTTATTTCAGTACTGTTTAATCAGGATGATAGGAACACTGTGGACGGTTTTCAGCAAGTTGCAACATTGGAATACAGAAATAAACACTTTTCCAAAAACAAGCTCTAAATCATGTTGAAATACAGAAAAAACACTTTTCAAAAACAAGCTCCAAATCATGTTGAAATACAGAAATAAGCACTTTTCAAATACAAGCTCCAAATAATGTTGAAATACAGAAATAAACACTTTTCCATAAACAAGCTCTAAATCGTGTTTGATGCACTCTGTAAGTTAATTTTATTTCAGTACTGTTTAATCAGGATGATAGTAACACTGTGGACGGTTTTCAGCAAGTTGCAACATTGGAATACAGAAATAAACACTTTTCCAAAAACAAGCTCTAAATCATGTTTGATGCTCTCTGTAAGTTAATTTTATTTCAGTACTGTTTAATCAGGATGATAGTAACACTGTGGACGGTTTTCAGCAAGTTGCAACATTGGAATACAGAAATGAACACTTTTCCAAAAACAAGCTCTAAATCATGTTGAAAAACAGAAATAAGCACTTTTCAAAAACAAGCTCCAAATCATGTTGAAATACAGAAATAAACACTTTTCCATAAACAAGCTCTAAATCATGTTTGATGCTCTCTGTAAGTTAATCTTATTTCAGTACTGTTTAATCAGGATGATAGGAACACTGTGGACGGTTTTCAGCAAGTTGCAACATTGGAATACAGAAATAAACACTTTTCCAAAAACAAGCTCTAAATCATGTTGAAATACAGAAAAAACACTTTTCAAAAACAAGCTCCAAATCATGTTGAAATACAGAAATAAGCACTTTTCAAATACAAGCTCCAAATCATGTTGAAATACAGAAATAAACACTTTTCAAAAACTTGCTCCAAATCATGTTGAAATACAGAAATAAACACTTTTCCATAAACAAGCTCTAAATCGTGTTTGATGCACTCTGTAAGTTAATTTTATTTCAGTACTGTTTAATCAGGATGATTGTAACACTGTGGACGGTTTTCAGCAAGTTGCAACATTGGAATACAGAAATAAACACTTTTCCAAAAACAAGCTCTAAATCATGTTTGATGCTCTCTGTAAGTTAATTTTATTTCAGTACTGTTTAATCAGGATGATAGTAACACTGTGGACGGTTTTCAGCAAGTTGCAACATTGGAATACAGAAATGAACACTTTTCCAAAAACAAGCTCTAAATCATGTTGAAAAACAGAAATAAGCACTTTTCAAAAACAAGCTCCAAATCATGTTGAAATACAGAAATAAACACTTTTCCATAAACAAGCTCTAAATCATGTTTGATGCTCTCTGTAAGTTAATCTTATTTCAGTACTGTTTAATCAGGATGATAGTAACACTGTGGACGGTTTTCAGCAAGTTGCAACATTGGAATACAGAAATAAACACTTTTCCAAAAACAAGCTCTAAATCATGTTGAAAAACAGAAATAAACACTTTTCAAAAACAAGCTCCAAATCATGTTGAAATACAGAAATAAGCACTTTTCAAAAACAAGCTCCAAATCATGTTGAAATACAGAAATAAACACTTTTCCATAAACAAGCTCTAAATCATGTTTGATGCTCTCTGTAAGTTAATTTTATTTCAGTACTGTTTAATCAGGATGATAGTAACACTGTGGACGGTTTTCAGCAAGTTGCAGCATTGGAATACAGAAATAAACACTTTTCCAAAAACAAGCTCTAAATCATGTTGAAATACAGAAAAAACACTTTTCAAAAACAAGCTCCAAATCATGTTGAAATACAGAAATAAGCACTTTTCAAATACAAGCTCCAAATAATGTTGAAATACAGAAATAAACACTTTTCCATAAACAAGCTCTAAATCGTGTTTGATGCACTCTGTAAGTTAATTTTATTTCAGTACTGTTTAATCAGGATGATAGTAACACTGTGGACGGTTTTCAGCAAGTTGCAACATTGGAATACAGAAATAAACACTTTTCCAAAAACAAGCTCTAAATCATGTTTGATGCTCTCTGTAAGTTAATTTTATTTCAGTACTGTTTAATCAGGATGATAGTAACACTGTGGACGGTTTTCAGCAAGTTGCAACATTGGAATACAGAAATGAACACTTTTCCAAAAACAAGCTGTAAATCATGTTGAAAAACAGAAATAAACACTTTTCAAAAAACAAGCTCCAAATCATGTTGAAATACAGAAATAAACACTTTTCCATAAACAAGCTCTAAATCATGTTTGATGCTCTCTGTAAGTTAATTTTATTTCAGTCCTGTTTAATCAGGATGATAGTAACACTGTGGACGGTTTTCAGCAAGTTGCAGCATTGGAATACAGAAATAAACACTTTTCCAAAAACAAGCTCTAAATCATGTTGAAATACGGAAAAAACACTTTTCAAAAACAAGCTCCAAATCATGTTGAAATACAGAAATAAGCACTTTTCAAATACAAGCTCCAAATAATGTTGAAATACAGAAATAAACACTTTTCCATAAACAAGCTCTAAATCGTGTTTGATGCACTCTGTAAGTTAATTTTATTTCAGTACTGTTTAATCAGGATGATAGTAACACTGTGGACGGTTTTCAGCAAGTTGCAACATTGGAATACAGAAATAAACACTTTTCCAAAAACAAGCTCTAAATCATGTTTGATGCTCTCTGTAAGTTAATTTTATTTCAGTACTGTTTAATCAGGATGATAGTAACACTGTGGACGGTTTTCAGCAAGTTGCAGCATTGGAATACAGAAATAAACACTTTTCCAAAAACAAGCTCTAAATCATGTTGAAATACAGAAAAAACACTTTTCAAAAACAAGCTCCAAATCATGTTGAAATACAGAAATAAACACTTTTCCATAAACAAGCTCTAAATCATGTTTGATGCTCTCTGTAAGTTAATCTTATTTCAGTACTGTTTAATCAGGATGATAGGAACACTGTGGACGGTTTTCAGCAAGTTGCAACATTGGAATACAGAAATAAACACTTTTCCAAAAACAAGCTCTAAATCATGTTGAAATACAGAAAAAACACTTTTCAAAAACAAGCTCCAAATCATGTTGAAATACAGAAATAAGCACTTTTCAAATACAAGCTCCAAATCATGTTGAAATACAGAAATAAACACTTTTCCATAAACAAGCTCTAAATCGTGTTTGATGCACTCTGTAAGTTAATTTTATTTCAGTACTGTTTAATCAGGATGATAGTAACACTGTGGACGGTTTTCAGCAAGTTGCAACATTGGAACACAGAAATAAACACTTTTCCAAAAACAAGCTCTAAATCATGTTGAAAAACAGAAATAAGCACTTTTCAAAAACTTGCTCCAAATCATGTTGAAATACAGAAATAAACACTTTTCCATAAACAAGCTCTAAATCATGTTTGATGCACTCTGTAAGTTAATTTTATTTCAGTACTGTTTAATCAGGATGATAGTAACACTGTGGACGGTTTTCAGCAAGTTGCAACATTGGAATACAGAAATAAACACTTTTCCAAAAACAAGCTCTAAATCATGTTGAAATACAGAAAAAACACTTTTGAAAAACAAGCTCCAAATCATGTTGAAATACAGAAATAAACACTTTTCCATAAACAAGCTCTAAATCATGTTTGATGCTCTCTGTAAGTTAATTTTATTTCAGTACTGTTTAATCAGGATGATAGTAACACTGTGGACGGTTTTCAGCAAGTTGCAGCATTGGAATACAGAAATAAACACTTTTCCAAAAACAAGCTCTAAATCATGTTGAAATACAGAAAAAACACTTTTCAAAAACAAGCTCCAAATCATGTTGAAATACAGAAATAAGCACTTTTCAAATACAAGCTCCAAATAATGTTGAAATACAGAAATAAACACTTTTCCATAAACAAGCTCTAAATCGTGTTTGATGCACTCTGTAAGTTAATTTTATTTCAGTACTGTTTAATCAGGATGATAGTAACACTGTGGACGGTTTTCAGCAAGTTGCAACATTGGAATACAGAAATAAACACTTTTCCAAAAACAAGCTCTAAATCATGTTTGATGCTCTCTGTAAGTTAATTTGATTTCAGTACTGTTTAATCAGGATGATAGTAACACTGTGGACGGTTTTCAGCAAGTTGCAACATTGGAATACAGAAATGAACACTTTTCCAAAAACAAGCTCTAAATCATGTTGAAAAACAGAAATAAACACTTTTCAAAAACAAGCTCCAAATCATGTTGAAATACAGAAATAAACACTTTTCCATAAACAAGCTCTAAATCATGTTTGATGCTCTCTGTAAGTTAATTTTATTTCAGTACTGTTTAATCAGGATGATAGTAACACTGTGGACGGTTTTCAGCAAGTTGCAGCATTGGAATACAGAAATAAACACTTTTCCAAAAACAAGCTCTAAATCATGTTGAAATACAGAAAAAACACTTTTCAAAAACAAGCTCCAAATCATGTTGAAATACAGAAATAAGCACTTTTCAAATACAAGCTCCAAATAATGTTGAAATACAGAAATAAACACTTTTCCATAAACAAGCTCTAAATCGTGTTTGATGCACTCTGTAAGTTAATTTTATTTCAGTACTGTTTAATCAGGATGATAGTAACACTGTGGACGGTTTTCAGCAAGTTGCAACATTGGAATACAGAAATAAACACTTTTCCAAAAACAAGCTCTAAATCATGTTTGATGCTCTCTGTAAGTTAATTTTATTTCAGTACTGTTTAATCAGGATGATAGTAACACTGTGGACGGTTTTCAGCAAGTTGCAGCATTGGAATACAGAAATAAACACTTTTCCAAAAACAAGCTCTAAATCATGTTGAAATACAGAAAAAACACTTTTCAAAAACAAGCTCCAAATCATGTTGAAATACAGAAATAAACACTTTTCCATAAACAAGCTCTAAATCATGTTTGATGCTCTCTGTAAGTTAATTTTATTTCAGTACTGTTTAATCAGGATGATAGTAACACTGTGGACGGTTTTCAGCAAGTTGCAGCATTGGAATACAGAAATAAACACTTTTCCAAAAACAAGCTCTAAATCATGTTGAAATACAGAAAAAACACTTTTCAAAAACAAGCTCCAAATCATGTTGAAATACAGAAATAAGCACTTTTCAAATACAAGCTCCAAATAATGTTGAAATACAGAAATAAACCCTTTTCCATAAACAAGCTCTAAATCGTGTTGGATGCACTCTGTAAGTTAATTTTATTTCAGTACTGTTTAATCAGGATGATAGTAACACTGTGGACGGTTTTCAGCAAGTTGCAACATTGGAATACAGAAATAAACACTTTTCCAAAAACAAGCTCTAAATCATGTTTGATGCTCTCTGTAAGTTAATTTTATTTCAGTACTGTTTAATCAGTATGATAGTAACACTGTGGACGGTTTTCAGCAAGTTGCAACATTGGAATACAGAAATGAACACTTTTCCAAAAACAAGCTCTAAATCATGTTGAAAAACAGAAATAAGCACTTTTCAAAAACAAGCTCCAAATCATGTTGAAATACAGAAATAAACACTTTTCCATAAACAAGCTCTAAATCATGTTTGATGCTCTCTGTAAGTTAATCTTATTTCAGTACTGTTTAATCAGGATGATAGGAACACTGTGGACGGTTTTCAGCAAGTTGCAACATTGGAATACAGAAATAAACACTTTTCCAAAAACAAGCTCTAAATCATGTTGAAATACAGAAATAAACACTTTTCAAAAACAAGCTCCAAATCATGTTGAAATACAGAAATAAGCACTTTTCAAATACAAGCTCCAAATCATGTTGAAATACAGAAATAAACACTTTTCCATAAACAAGCTCTAAATCGTGTTTGATGCACTCTGTAAGTTAATTTTATTTCAGTACTGTTTAATCAGGATGATAGTAACACTGGACGGTTTTCAGCAAGTTGCAACATTGGAACACAGAAATAAACACTTTTCCAAAAACAAGCTCTAAATCATGTTGAAAAACAGAAATAAGCACTTTTCAAAAACTTGCTCCAAATCATGTTGAAATACAGAAATAAACACTTTTCCATAAACAAGCTCTAAATCATGTTTGATGCACTCTGTAAGTTAATTTTATTTCAGTACTGTTTAATCAGGATGATAGCAACACTGTGGACGGTTTTCAGCAAGTTGCAACATTGGAATACAGAAATAAACACTTTTCCAAAAACAAGCTCTAAATCATGTTGAAAAACAGAAATAAACACTTTTCAAAAACAAGCTCCAAATCATGTTGAAATACAGAAATAAGCACTTTTCAAAAACAAGCTCCAAATCATGTTGAAATACAGAAATAAACACTTTTCCATAAACAAGCTCTAAATCATGTTTGATGCTCTCTGTAAGTTAATTTTATTTCAGTACTGTTTAATCAGGATGATAGTAACACTGTGGACGGTTTTCAGCAAGTTGCAGCATTGGAATACAGAAATAAACACTTTTCCAAAAACAAGCTCTAAATCATGTTGAAATACAGAAAAAACACTTTTCAAAAACAAGCTCCAAATCATGTTGAAATACAGAAATCAGCACTTTTCAAATACAAGCTTCAAATAATGTTGAAATACAGAAATAAACACTTTTCCATAAACAAGCTCTAAATCGTGTTTGATGCACTCTGTAAGTTAATTTTATTTCAGTACTGTTTAATCAGGATGATAGTAACACTGTGGACGGTTTTCAGCAAGTTGCAACATTGGAATACAGAAATAAACACTTTTCCAAAAACAAGCTCTAAATCATGTTTGATGCTCTCTGTAAGTTAATTTTATTTCAGTACTGTTTAATCAGGATGATAGTAACACTGTGGACGGTTTTCAGCAAGTTGCAACATTGGAATACAGAAATGAACACTTTTCCAAAAACAAGCTCTAAATCATGTTGAAAAACAGAAATAAACACTTTTCAAAAACAAGCTCCAAATCATGTTGAAATACAGAAATAAACACTTTTCCATAAACAAGCTCTAAATCATGTTTGATGCTCTCTGTAAGTTAATTTTATTTCAGTACTGTTTAATCAGGATGATAGTAACACTGTGGACGGTTTTCAGCAAGTTGCAACATTGGAATACAGAAATGAACACTTTTCCAAAAACAAGCTCTAAATCATGTTGAAAAACAGAAATAAACACTTTTCAAAAACAAGCTCCAAATCATGTTGAAATACAGAAATAAACACTTTTCCAAAAACAAGCTCTAAATCATGTTTGATGCTCTCTGTAAGTTAATTTTATTTCAGTACTGTTTAACCTCTACTGCCTCAGAAACCCGGATCCGGGAGCACCCCCCACCCCCCACACACTGTTTAGCATAGCTAGCATAGCTTCACAAGTAGATAGTAGCATCTAAATATCATTAAATCACAAGTCCAAGACACCAGATGAAAGATACAGATCTTGTGAATAAAGCCACCATTTCAGATTTTTAAAATGTTTTACAGGGAAGACACAATATGTAAAGATGTAAATCTATTAGCTAAAAACACATTAGCATAATCCACCATCTTTTATTTGTCCACCAACACCAGTAGCTATCACCAATTCGGCTAAACTAAGATATTTATAGCCCCTAACCAAGAAAAAAACTCATCAGATGACAGTCTGATAACATATTTATGGTATGGGATAGGTTTTGTTAGAAAAATGTGCATATTTCAGGTAGCTGACATAGTTTACAATTGCACCCACCGTCACAAATGGACTAGAATAATTACAATGAGCAACGTGTTTACCTAACTACTAATCATCAAACATTTCGTAAAAATACACAGCATACACTAATCGAAAGACACAGATCCTGTGAATACAGACAATATTTCAGATTTTCTAAGTGTCTTACAGCGAAAACACAATAAATCGTTATATTAGCATAGCACATAGCACATAGCAGCCCAGCATTGATTCTAGCCAAAGTGAGCGATAAAAGTCAACATCGCCAAAATATATTAATTTTTTCACTAACCTTCTCAGAATTCTTCCGATGACACTCCTGTAACATCATTTTACAATATACATATACAGTTTGTTCGAAAAGGTGCATATTTAGCCATACAAAACCGTGGTTACACAATAAAAATACTAGGAAATCAAGCCTCAATATGTCTGACGTCATCTATCAGAGTGATCTAGTTTATTCGAAAGCTAATCATATACTTGACTAAAAAATACAGGGTTTACAGGAATCGAAAGACAAATTAGTTCTTAATGCAACCGCTGATTTACATTTTTAAAATTATCCTTACTTTTCAATACAGGGTTCGCCAAGTGAAGCTATACCAAACAAAATGGCGAAATATGCGTTTAAAATATTTCGACAGAAACACGATTTATCATATTAAATATTGCTTACTTTGAGCTGTTCTTCCATCAGATTCTTGGGCAATGTATCCTTTCTATGTTATAAACGTCTTTTGGTCGATAGATGTCCTCTGTCCTTCGAAATGTCCACCACCAACGACCGACACCCCAAAACGTGTCCAAAGTTTCAGAGTGCACAACAAATAAATTCCTCAAAATCGCACTAAACGGATATAAATTGCTATAAAACGGTTCAAATTAACTACATTATGATGTTTTTAACACCTATAACGAGTAAAAACATGACCGGAGAAATATTGCTGGTTAAAAAACGATTTGGAACGAGGCAGGTCCGATGTCCTTCACGCTTCAGGCGCACGACGAGAAAGGGCGGTCTCTATACATTTTGGTCTTTTATAATGGCTGTGAATGTCCCATCGATTCCATTGAAAACGTGATGACGTACAGACACCCAGAGGAAGACGTAGGCAGTGTCGGTTTCTTCATAGCATTCACTGTCGCCTTAAAAACAGACCCCAGATCAGAGGTAAAAATTTCTGAAATCTGAACCCTGTCATGAAAAGTGCTGTAGAAATTGTTCTGTACCCCTCAGAGACAAAATTCCAACTTCTATAGAAACTAGAAGGTGTTTTCTATCCAATAATAACAATAATATGCATATTGTACGATCAAGAATTTAGCACGAGGCAGTTTAATTTGGAGACACAAATATGCTAATGCGGAACAGCACCCCCTATAGTTCCAAGAAGTTAATCAGGATGATAGTAACACTGTGGACGGTTTTCAGCAAGTTGCAACATTGGAATACAGAAATGAACACTTTTCCAAAAACAAGCTCTAAATCATGTTGAAAAACAGAAATAAACACTTTTCAAAAACAAGCTCCAAATCATGTTGAAATACAGAAATAAACACTTTTCCATAAACAAGCTCTAAATCATGTTTGATGCTCTCTGTAAGTTAATTTTATTTCAGTACTGTTTAATCAGGATGATAGGAACACTGTGGACGGTTTTCAGCAAGTTTCAACATTGGAATACAGAAATAAACACTTTTCCAAAAACAAGCTCTAAATCATGTTGAAATACAGAAAAAACACTTTTCAAAAACAAGCTCCAAATCATGTTGAAATACAGAAATAAGCACTTTTCAAATACAAGCTCCAAATCATGTTGAAATACAGAAATAAACACTTTTCCATAAACAAGCTCTAAATCGTGTTTGATGCACTCTGTAAGTTAATTTTATTTCAGTACTGTTTAATCAGGATGATAGTAACACTGTGGACGGTTTTCAGCAAGTTGCAACATTGGAACACAGAAATAAACACTTTTCCAAAAACAAGCTCTAAATCATGTTGAAAAACAGAAATAAGCACTTTTCAAAAACTTGCTCCAAATCATGTTGAAATACAGAAATAAACACTTTTCCATAAACAAGCTCTAAATCATGTTTGATGCACTCTGTAAGTTAATTTTATTTCAGTACTGTTTAATCAGGATGATAGTAACACTGTGGACGGTTTTCAGCAAGTTGCAACATTGGAATACAGAAATAAACACTTTTCCAAAAACAAGCTCTAAATCATGTTGAAAAACAGAAATAAACACTTTTCAAAAACAAGCTCCAAATCATGTTGAAATACAGAAATAAGCACTTTTCAAAAACAAGCTCCAAATCATGTTGAAATACAGAAATAAACACTTTTCCATAAACAAGCTCTAAATCATGTTTGATGCTCTCTGTAAGTTAATTTTATTTCAGTACTGTTTAATCAGGATGATAGGAACACTGTGGACGGTTTTCAGCAAGTTACAACATTGGAATACAGAAATAAACACTTTTCCGAAAACAAGCTCTAAATCATGTTGAAATACAGAAAAAACACTTTTAAAAAACAAGCTCCAAATCATGTTGAAATACAGAAATAAGCACTTTTCAAAAACCAGCTCCAAATCATGTTGAAATACAGAAATAAACACTTTTCCATAAACAAGCTCTAAATCATGTTTGATGCTCTCTGTAAGTTAATTTTATTTCCGTACTGTTTAATCAGGATGATTGGAACACTGTGGACAGTTTTCAGCAAGTTGCAACATTGAAATACAGAAATAAACACTTTTCCAAAAACAAGCTCTAAATCATGTTGAAAAACAGAAATAAGCACTTTTCAAAAACAAGCTCCAAATCATGTTGAAATACAGAAATAAACACTTTTCCATAAACAAGCTCTAAATCATGTTTGATGCTCTCTGTAAGTTAATTTTATTTCAGTACTGTTTAATCAGGATGATAGGAACACTGTGGACGGTTTTCAGCAAGTTGCAACATTGGAATACAGAAATAAACACTTTTCCAAAAACAAGCTCTAAATCATGTTGAAAAACAGAAATAAACACTTTTCAAAAACAAGCTCCAAATCATGTTGATATACAGAAATAAGCACTTTTCAAAAACAAGCTCCAAATCATGTTGAAATACAGAAATAAACACTTTTCCATAAACAAGCTCTAAATCATGTTTGATGCTCTCTGTAAGTTAATTTTATTTCAGTACTGTTTAATCAGGATGATAGGAACACTGTGGACAGTTTTCAGCAAGTTGCAACATTGAAATACAGAAATAAACACTTTTCCAAAAACAAGCTCTAAATCATGTTGAAATACAGAAATAAACACTTTTCAAAAACAAGCTCCAAATCATGTTGAAATACAGAAATAAGCACTTTTCAAAAACAAGCTCCAAATCATGTTGAAATACAGAAATAAATACTTTTCCATAAACAAGCTCTAAATCATGTTTGATGCTCTCTGTAAGTTAATTTTATTTCAGTGCTGTTTAATCAGGATGATAGGAACACTGTGGACAGTTTTCAGCAAGTTGCAACATTGAAATACAAAAATAAACACTTTTCCAAAAACAAGCTCTAAATCATGTTGAAAAACAGAAATAAACACTTTTCAAAAACAAGCTCCAAATCATGTTGAAATACAGAAATAAGCACTTTTCAAAAACAAGCTCCAAATCATGTTGAAATACAGAAATAAACACTTTTCCATGAACAAGCTCTAAATCATGTTTGATGCTCTCTGTAAGTTAATTTTATTTCAGTACTGTTTAATCAGGATGATAGTAACACTGTGGACGGTTTTCAGCAAGTTGCAACATTGGAATACAGAAATAAACACTTTTCCAAAAACAAGCTCTAAATCATGTTTGATGCTCTCTGTAAGTTAATTTTATTTCAGTACTGTTTAATCAGGATGATAGTAACACTGTGGACGGTTTTCAGCAAGTTGCAACATTGGAATACAGAAATGAACACTTTTCCAAAAACAAGCTCTAAATCATGTTGAAAAACAGAAATAAGCACTTTTCAAAAACAAGCTCCAAATCATGTTGAAATACAGAAATAAACACTTTTCCATAAACAAGCTCTAAATCATGTTTGATGCTCTCTGTAAGTTAATCTTATTTCAGTACTGTTTAATCAGGATGATAGGAACACTGTGGACGGTTTTCAGCAAGTTGCAACATTGGAATACAGAAATAAACACTTTTCCAAAAACAAGCTCTAAATCATGTTGAAATACAGAAAAAACACTTTTCAAAAACAAGCTCCAAATCATGTTGAAATACAGAAATAAGCACTTTTCAAATACAAGCTCCAAATCATGTTGAAATACAGAAATAAACACTTTTCCATAAACAAGCTCTAAATCGTGTTTGATGCACTCTGTAAGTTAATTTTATTTCAGTACTGTTTAATCAGGATGATAGTAACACTGTGGACGGTTTTCAGCAAGTTGCAACATTGGAACACAGAAATAAACACTTTTCCAAAAACAAGCTCTAAATCATGTTGAAAAACAGAAATAAGCACTTTTCAAAAACTTGCTCCAAATCATGTTGAAATACAGAAATAAACACTTTTCCATAAACAAGCTCTAAATCATGTTTGATGCTCTCTTTAAGTTAATTTTATTTCAGTACTGTTTAATCAGGATGATAGGAACACTGTGGACGGTTTTCAGCAAGTTACAACATTGGAATACAGAAATAAACACTTTTCCGAAAACAAGCTCTAAATCATGTTGAAATACAGAAAAAACACTTTTAAAAAACAAGCTCCAAATCATGTTGAAATACAGAAATAAACACTTTTCCATAAACAAGCCTTAAATCGTGTTTGATGCACTCTGTAAGTTAATTTTATTTCAGTACTGTTTAATCAGGATGATAGTAACACTGTGGACGGTTTTCAGCAAGTTGCAACATTGGAATACAGAAATAAACACTTTTCCAAAAACAAGCTCTAAATCATGTTGAAATACAGAAAAAACACTTTTCAAAAACAAGCTCCAAATCATGTTGAAATACAGAAATAAGCACTTTTCAAATACAAGCTCCAAATCATGTTGAAATACAGAAATAAACACTTTTCCATAAACAAGCTCTAAATCGTGTTTGATGCACTCTGTAAGTTAATTTTATTTCAGTACTGTTTAATCAGGATGATAGTAACACTGTGGACGGTTTTCAGCAAGTTGCAACATTGGAACACAGAAATAAACACTTTTCCAAAAACAAGCTCTAAATCATGTTGAAAAACAGAAATAAGCACTTTTCAAAAACTTGCTCCAAATCATGTTGAAATACAGAAATAAACACTTTTCCATAAACAAGCTCTAAATCATGTTTGATGCACTCTGTAAGTTAATTTTATTTCAGTACTGTTTAATCAGGATGATAGTAACACTGTGGACGGTTTTCAGCAAGTTGCAACATTGGAATACAGAAATAAACACTTTTCCAAAAACAAGCTCTAAATCATGTTGAAAAACAGAAATAAACACTTTTCAAAAACAAGCTCCAAATCATGTTGAAATACAGAAATAAGCACTTTTCAAAAACAAGCTCCAAATCATGTTGAAATACAGAAATAAACACTTTTCCATAAACAAGCTCTAAATCATGTTTGATGCTCTCTGTAAGTTAATTTTTTTTCAGTACTGTTTAATCAGGATGATAGGAACACTGTGGACGGTTTTCAGCAAGTTACAACATTGGAATACAGAAATAAACACTTTTCCGAAAACAAGCTCCAAATCATGTTGAAATACAGAAAAAACACTTTTAAAAAACAAGCTCCAAATCATGTTGAAATACAGAAATAAACACTTTTCCATAAACAAGCCTTAAATCATGTTTGATGCTCTCTGTAAGTTAATTTTATTTCAGTACTGTTTAATCAGGATGATAGGAACACTGTGGACAGTTTTCAGCAAGTTGCAACATTGAAATACAGAAATAAACACTTTTCCAAAAACAAGCTCTAAATCATGTTGAAAAACAGAAATAAGCACTTTTCAAAAACAAGCTCCAAATCATGTTGAAATACAGAAATAAACACATGTCCATAAACAAGCTCTAAATCATGTTTGATGCTCTCTGTAAGTTAATTTTATTTCAGTACTGTTTAATCAGGATGATAGGAACACTGTGGACGGTTTTCAGCAAGTTACAACATTGGAATACAGAAATAAACACTTTTCCGAAAACAAGCTCTAAATCATGTTGAAATACAGAAAAAACACTTTTAAAAAACAAGCTCCAAATCATGTTGAAATACAGAAATAAACACTTTTCAAATACAAGCTCCAAATCATGTTGAAATACAGAAATAAACACTTTTCCATAAACAAGCTCTAAATCGTGTTTGATGCACTCTGTAAGTTAATTTTATTTCAGTACTGTTTAATCAGGATGATAGTAACACTGTGGACGGTTTTCAGCAAGTTGCAACATTGGAACACAGAAATAAACACTTTTCCAAAAACAAGCTCTAAATCATGTTGAAAAACAGAAATAAACACTTTTCAAAAACAAGCTCCAAATCATGTTGAAATACAGAAATAAGCACTTTTCAAAAACAAGCTCCAAATCATGTTGAAATACAGAAATAAACACTTTTCCATAAACAAGCTCTAAATCATGTTTGATGCTCTCTGTAAGTTAATTTTATTTCAGTACTGTTTAATCAGGATGATAGGAACACTGTGGACGGTTTTCAGCAAGTTACAACATTGGAATACAGAAATAAACACTTTTCCGAAAACAAGCTCTAAATCATGTTGAAATACAGAAAAAACACTTTTCAAAAACAAGCTCCAAATCATGTTGAAATACAGAAATAAACACTTTTCCATAAACAAGCTCTAAATCATGTTTGATGCTCTCTGTAAGTTAATTTTATTTCAGTACTGTTTAATCAGGATGATAGGAACACTGTGGACGGTTTTCAGCAAGTTACAACATTGGAATACAGAAATAAACACTTTTCCATAAACAAGCCTTAAATCATGTTTGATGCTCTCTGTAAGTTAATTTTATTTCAGTACTGTTTAATCAGGATGATAGGAACACTGTGGACAGTTTTCAGCAAGTTGCAACATTGAAATACAGAAATAAACACTTTTCCAAAAACAAGCTCTAAATCATGTTGAAAAACAGAAATAAGCACTTTTCAAAAACAAGCTCCAAATCATGTTGAAATACAGAAATAAACACTTTTCCATAAACAAGCTCTAAATCATGTTTGATGCTCTCTGTAAGTTAATTTTATTTCAGTACTGTTTAATCAGGATGATAGGAACACTGTGAACGGTTTTCAGCAAGTTACAACATTGGAATACAGAAATAAACACTTTTCCGAAAACAAGCTCTAAATCATGTTGAAATACAGAAAAAACACTTTTAAAAAACAAGCTCCAAATCATGTTGAAATACAGAAATAAACACTTTTCAAATACAAGCTCCAAATCATGTTGAAATACAGAAATAAACACTTTTCCATAAACAAGCTCTAAATCGTGTTTGATGCACTCTGTAAGTTAATTTTATTTCAGTACTGTTTAATCAGGATGATAGTAACACTGTGGACGGTTTTCAGCAAGTTGCAACATTGGAACACAGAAATAAACACTTTTCCAAAAACAAGCTCTAAATCATGTTGAAAAACAGAAATAAGCACTTTTCAAAAACTTGCTCCAAATCATGTTGAAATACAGAAATAAACACTTTTCCATAAACAAGCTCTAAATCATGTTTGATGCACTCTGTAAGTTAATTTTATTTCAGTACTGTTTAATCAGGATGATAGTAACACTGTGGACGGTTTTCAGCAAGTTGCAACATTGGAATACAGAAATAAACACTTTTCCAAAAACAAGCTCTAAATCATGTTGAAAAACAGAAATAAACACTTTTCAAAAACAAGCTCCAAATCATGTTGAAATACAGAAATAAGCACTTTTCAAAAACAAGCTCCAAATCATGTTGAAATACAGAAATAAACACTTTTCCATAAACAAGCTCTAAATCATGTTTGATGCTCTCTGTAAGTTAATTTTATTTCAGTACTGTTTAATCAGGATGATAGGAACACTGTGGACGGTTTTCAGCAAGTTACAACATTGGAATACAGAAATAAACACTTTTCCGAAAACAAGCTCTAAATCATGTTGAAATACAGAAAAAACACTTTTAAAAAACAAGCTCCAAATCATGTTGAAATACAGAAATAAACACTTTTCCATAAACAAGCCTTAAATCGTGTTTGATGCACTCTGTAAGTTAATTTTATTTCAGTACTGTTTAATCAGGATGATAGTAACACTGTGGACGGTTTTCAGCAAGTTGCAACATTGGAATACAGAAATAAACACTTTTCCAAAAACAAGCTCTAAATCATGTTGAAATACAGAAAAAACACTTTTCAAAAACAAGCTCCAAATCATGTTGAAATACAGAAATAAGCACTTTTCAAATACAAGCTCCAAATCATGTTGAAATACAGAAATAAACACTTTTCCATAAACAAGCTCTAAATCGTGTTTGATGCACTCTGTAAGTTAATTTTATTTCAGTACTGTTTAATCAGGATGATAGTAACACTGTGGACGGTTTTCAGCAAGTTGCAACATTGGAACACAGAAATAAACACTTTTCCAAAAACAAGCTCTAAATCATGTTGAAAAACAGAAATAAGCACTTTTCAAAAACTTGCTCCAAATCATGTTGAAATACAGAAATAAACACTTTTCCATAAACAAGCTCTAAATCATGTTTGATGCACTCTGTAAGTTAATTTTATTTCAGTACTGTTTAATCAGGATGATAGTAACACTGTGGACGGTTTTCAGCAAGTTGCAACATTGGAATACAGAAATAAACACTTTTCCAAAAACAAGCTCTAAATCATGTTGAAAAACAGAAATAAACACTTTTCAAAAACAAGCTCCAAATCATGTTGAAATACAGAAATAAGCACTTTTCAAAAACAAGCTCCAAATCATGTTGAAATACAGAAATAAACACTTTTCCATAAACAAGCTCTAAATCATGTTTGATGCTCTCTGTAAGTTAATTTTATTTCAGTACTGTTTAATCAGGATGATAGGAACACTGTGGACGGTTTTCAGCAAGTTACAACATTGGAATACAGAAATAAACACTTTTCCGAAAACAAGCTCTAAATCATGTTGAAATACAGAAATAAACACTTTTCCATAAACAAGCCTTAAAACCTGTTATGGCTGCACGCTGAATATTGAAAAAACTGGAAAATGTGTGCACATTTTCAAACGGCCTCCTAAGAAACTTTTTATTTTCCAATATGCATATATTTACTACTGTTGGATAGATAACAGTCTGTAGTTTCTAAAAAGGTTTGAATTGTTTCTCTAAGTCGAACAGAAATATTTTTACAGCCATTTTCCCAGCCGAATTGAGTTTCCCAAAATGCGATGTGTCTCTTTAAGACCTTCTCTATAAAAGGCCATTTGACTTGGGACCATATAAACACGTCAGAGGCGTTCGTCAGACTGTAATGCGGAAGTGAGAATTGAAAGGAGTCGAATATCTCGTCCCTGGACTGAATAACACAACTTCTTGTAAGACCTGCGCAGTTAAAATAAAAATCCGGGCGCGAAGGATAATTTGATCTCGGCTTCTGGAACAAGGTAGATAACGTTGAATATGATGCCTGACTACGATATTATTTGCCACATGTCACAAAATCATCCTAAAGTATGTTTTTTCAATATACTTTAATTATATTATTGCAATTTATTCTGGACTTTAGATGTGAAACGACGGAAGAATTTTTTGAAGAAACGCTTTCTGGCGCAGCAATGCTACCGTGCTAGCTAACCAAAGAGGGAAATCATTCGTTCTGGAACCCAACTAAAGACTCTACTGGACATTGGACCCCGTTACAACATTCTGATGGAGTACCAAGAAAGATAAGACCCAATTTGGGATGCTTTTTCATATATATGTCGAACTGTTGAATGCTAACTCTGCTAACTATGCTAGGCTAGCGCTTGACTAGAATCAATGCTGCCTTATGCTAGCTTATGATGTTAGCTAATATAACGATATATTGTGTTTTCGCTGTAAAACACTTCAAAAATCGGAAATGTTGTCTGTATTCACAAGATATCTGTCTTTCATTAGTTATCCACCATATGTTTTTCTGAAATGTTTTATGAGGTGTAATTAGTAGCCGACGTTGGTGTATGTATTTTCTCTGGCTACTCCCGGCTGGATTCAGACTGTAGCTATGTATTAGCATTTTTGGGTAGCATCAATGTAAAACTGATTTATAGCTAAAATATGCACTTTTTATGAACAAAACATAGATTTATTGTGTAACATGTTATATGACTGTCATCTGAGGTCGTTTTTTCTGGGCTCTTTAGGTTGGTTTTAGTTTATTTCGGTTGGTTGTGCATGCTACTTCAATCATAATTCATACTTCATAATCATAATTCATACGTGTCTGTCCACTTTTGTATTTGGTGGTGAGCTAACATAAATATTTGTGGTGTTTTCTCTGTAAAACATTTAAAAAATCGGACATGTTGGCTGGATTGACAAGATGTTTATCTTTCAAATGCTGTATTGGACTTGTTAATGTGTAAAAGTTAAATATTTTTAAAAAATAGATTTTGAATTTCGCGCTCTGCAGGGGTGTCATTTTCGGTCCGAGGTCGGGCTTGCACCCCAAACAGGTTAAATCATGTTTGATGCTCTCTGTAAGTTAATTTTATTTCAGTACTGTTTAATCAGGATGATAGGAACACTGTGGACAGTTTTCAGCAAGTTGCAACATTGAAATACAGAAATAAACACTTTTCCAAAAACAAGCTCTAAATCATGTTGAAATACAGAAATAAACACTTTTCCATAAACAAGTTCTAAATCATGTTTGATGCTCTCTGTAAGTTAATTTTATTTCAGTACTGTTTAATCAGGATGATAGTAACACTGTGGACGGTTTTCAGCAAGTTGCAACATTGGAACACAGAAATAAACACTTTTCCAAAAACAAGCTCTAAATCATGTTGAAAAACAGAAATAAGCACTTTTCAAAAACTTGCTCCAAATCATGTTGAAATACAGAAATAAACACTTTTCCATAAACAAGCTCTAAATCATGTTTGATGCACTCTGTAAGTTAATTTTATTTCAGTACTGTTTAATCAGGATGATAGTAACACTGTGGACGGTTTTCAGCAAGTTGCAACATTGGAATACAGAAATAAACACTTTTCCAAAAACAAGCTCTAAATCATGTTGAAAAACAGAAATAAACACTTTTCAAAAACAAGCTCCAAATCATGTTGAAATACAGAAATAAGCACTTTTCAAAAACAAGCTCCAAATCATGTTGAAATACAGAAATAAACACTTTTCCATAAACAAGCTCTAAATCATGTTTGATGCTCTCTGTAAGTTAATTTTATTTCAGTACTGTTTAATCAGGATGATAGGAACACTGTGGACGGTTTTCAGCAAGTTACAACATTGGAATACAGAAATAAACACTTTTCCGAAAACAAGCTCTAAATCATGTTGAAATACAGAAAAAACACTTTTAAAAAACAAGCTCCAAATCATGTTGAAATACAGAAATAAGCACTTTTCAAAAACCAGCTCCAAATCATGTTGAAATACAGAAAAAAACACTTTTCCATAAACAAGCTCTAAATCATGTTTGATGCTCTCTGTAAGTTAATTTTATTTCCGTACTGTTTAATCAGGATGATTGGAACACTGTGGACAGTTTTCAGCAAGTTGCAACATTGAAATACAGAAATAAACACTTTTCCAAAAACAAGCTCTAAATCATGTTGAAAAACAGAAATAAGCACTTTTCAAAAACAAGCTCCAAATCATGTTGAAATACAGAAATAAACACTTTTCCATAAACAAGCTCTAAATCATGTTTGATGCTCTCTGTAAGTTAATTTTATTTCAGTACTGTTTAATCAGGATGATAGTAACACTGTGGACGGTTTTCAGCAAGTTGCAACATTGGAATACAGAAATAAGCACTTTTCAAAAACAAGCTCCAAATCATGTTGAAATACAGAAATAAACACTTTTCCATAAACAAGCTCTAAATCATGTTTGATGCACTCTGTAAGTTAATTTTATTTCAGTACTGTTTAATCAGGATGATAGGAACACTGTGGACGGTTTTCAGCAAGTTACAACATTGGAATACAGAAATAAACACTTTTCCGAAAACAAGCTCTAAATCATGTTGAAATACAGAAAAAACACTTTTAAAAAACAAGCTCCAAATCATGTTGAAATACAGAAATAAACACTTTTCCATAAACAAGCCTTAAAACCTGTTATGGCTGCACGCTGAATATTGAAAAAACTGGAAAATGTGTGCACATTTTCAAACGGCCTCCTAAGAAACTTTTTATTTTCCAATATGCATATATTTACTACTGTTGGATAGATAACAGTCTGTAGTTTCTAAAAAGGTTTGAATTGTTTCTCTAAGTCGAACAGAAATATTTTTACAGCCATTTTCCCAGCCGAATTGAGTTTCCCAAAATGCGATGTGTCTCTTTAAGACCTTCTCTATAAAAGGCCATTTGACTTGGGACCATATAAACACGTCAGAGGCGTTCGTCAGACTGTAATGCGGAAGTGAGAATTGAAAGGAGTCGAATATCTCGTCCCTGGACTGAATAACACAACTTCTTGTAAGACCTGCGCAGTTAAAATAAAAATCCGGGCGCGAAGGATAATTTGATCTCGGCTTCTGGAACAAGGTAGATAACGTTGAATATGATGCCTGACTACGATATTATTTGCCACATGTCACAAAATCATCCTAAAGTATGTTTTTTCAATATACTTTAATTATATTATTGCAATTTATTCTGGACTTTAGATGTGAAACGACGGAAGAATTTTTTGAAGAAACGCTTTCTGGCGCAGCAATGCTACCGTGCTAGCTAACCAAAGAGGGAAATCATTCGTTCTGGAACCCAACTAAAGACTCTACTGGACATTGGACCCCGTTACAACATTCTGATGGAGTACCAAGAAAGATAAGACCCAATTTGGGATGCTTTTTCATATATATGTCGAACTGTTGAATGCTAACTCTGCTAACTATGCTAGGCTAGCGCTTGACTAGAATCAATGCTGCCTTATGCTAGCTTATGATGTTAGCTAATATAACGATATATTGTGTTTTCGCTGTAAAACACTTCAAAAATCGGAAATGTTGTCTGTATTCACAAGATATCTGTCTTTCATTAGTTATCCACCATATGTTTTTCTGAAATGTTTTATGAGGTGTAATTAGTAGCCGACGTTGGTGTATGTATTTTCTCTGGCTACTCCCGGCTGGATTCAGACTGTAGCTATGTATTAGCATTTTTGGGTAGCATCAATGTAAAACTGATTTATAGCTAAAATATGCACTTTTTATGAACAAAACATAGATTTATTGTGTAACATGTTATATGACTGTCATCTGAGGTCGTTTTTTCTGGGCTCTTTAGGTTGGTTTTAGTTTATTTCGGTTGGTTGTGCATGCTACTTCAATCATAATTCATACTTCATAATCATAATTCATACGTGTCTGTCCACTTTTGTATTTGGTGGTGAGCTAACATAAATATATGTGGTGTTTTCTCTGTAAAACATTTAAAAAATCGGACATGTTGGCTGGATTGACAAGATGTTTATCTTTCAAATGCTGTATTGGACTTGTTAATGTGTAAAAGTTAAATATTTTTAAAAAATAGATTTTGAATTTCGCGCTCTGCAGGGGTGTCATTTTCGGTCCGAGGTCGGGCTTGCACCCCAAACAGGTTAAATCATGTTTGATGCTCTCTGTAAGTTAATTTTATTTCAGTACTGTTTAATCAGGATGATAGGAACACTGTGGACAGTTTTCAGCAAGTTGCAACATTGAAATACAGAAATAAACACTTTTCCAAAAACAAGCTCTAAATCATGTTGAAATACAGAAATAAACACTTTTCCATAAACAAGTTCTAAATCATGTTTGATGCTCTCTGTAAGTTAATTTTATTTCAGTACTGTTTAATCAGGATGATAGTAACACTGTGGACGGTTTTCAGCAAGTTGCAACATTGGAACACAGAAATAAACACTTTTCCAAAAACAAGCTCTAAATCATGTTGAAAAACAGAAATAAGCACTTTTCAAAAACTTGCTCCAAATCATGTTGAAATACAGAAATAAACACTTTTCCATAAACAAGCTCTAAATCATGTTTGATGCACTCTGTAAGTTAATTTTATTTCAGTACTGTTTAATCAGGATGATAGTAACACTGTGGACGGTTTTCAGCAAGTTGCAACATTGGAATACAGAAATAAACACTTTTCCAAAAACAAGCTCTAAATCATGTTGAAAAACAGAAATAAACACTTTTCAAAAACAAGCTCCAAATCATGTTGAAATACAGAAATAAGCACTTTTCAAAAACAAGCTCCAAATCATGTTGAAATACAGAAATAAACACTTTTCCATAAACAAGCTCTAAATCATGTTTGATGCTCTCTGTAAGTTAATTTTATTTCAGTACTGTTTAATCAGGATGATAGGAACACTATGGACGGTTTTCAGCAAGTTACAACATTGGAATACAGAAATAAACACTTTTCCGAAAACAAGCTCTAAATCATGTTGAAATACAGAAAAAACACTTTTAAAAAACAAGCTCCAAATCATGTTGAAATACAGAAATAAGCACTTTTCAAAAACCAGCTCCAAATCATGTTGAAATACAGAAAAAAACACTTTTCCATAAACAAGCTCTAAATCATGTTTGATGCTCTCTGTAAGTTAATTTTATTTCCGTACTGTTTAATCAGGATGATTGGAACACTGTGGACAGTTTTCAGCAAGTTGCAACATTGAAATACAGAAATAAACACTTTTCCAAAAACAAGCTCTAAATCATGTTCAAAAACAGAAATAAGCACTTTTCAAAAACAAGCTCCAAATCATGTTGAAATACAGAAATAAACACTTTTCCATAAACAAGCTCTAAATCATGTTTGATGCTCTCTGTAAGTTAATTTTATTTCAGTACTGTTTAATCAGGATGATAGGAACACTGTGGACGGTTTTCAGCAAGTTGCAACATTGGAATACAGAAATAAACACTTTTCCAAAAACAAGCTCTAAATCATGTTGAAAAACAGAAATAAACACTTTTCAAAAACAAGCTCCAAATCATGTTGAAATACAGAAATAAGCACTTTTCAAAAACAAGCTCCAAATCATGTTGAAATACAGAAATAAACACTTTTCCATAAACAAGCTCTAAATCATGTTTGATGCTCTCTGTAAGTTTATTTTATTTCAGTACTGTTTAATCAGGATGATAGGAACACTGTGGACAGTTTTCAGCAAGTTGCAACATTGAAATACAGAAATAAACACTTTTCCAAAAACAAGCTCTAAATCATGTTGAAATACAGAAATAAACACTTTTCAAAAACAAGCTCCAAATCATGTTGAAATACAGAAATAAGCACTTTTCAAAAACAAGCTCCAAATCATGTTGAAATACAGAAATAAACACTTTTCCATAAACAAGCTCTAAATCATGTTTGATGCTCTCTGTAAGTTAATTTTATTTCAGTGCTGTTTAATCAGGATGATAGGAACACTGTGGACGGTTTTCAGCAAGTTACAACATTGGAATACAGAAATAAACACTTTTCCAAAAACAAGCTCTAAATCATGTTGAAAAACAGAAATAAACACTTTTCAAAAACAAGCTCCAAATCATGTTGAAATACAGAAATAAGCACTTTTCAAAAACAAGCTCCAAATCATGTTGAAATACAGAAATAAACACTTTTCCATGAACAAGCTCTAAATCATGTTTGATGCTCTCTGTAAGTTAATTTTATTTCAGTACTGTTTAATCAGGATGATAGTAACACTGTGGACGGTTTTCAGCAAGTTGCAACATTGGAATACAGAAATAAACACTTTTCCAAAAACAAGCTCTAAATCATGTTTGATGCTCTCTGTAAGTTAATTTTATTTCAGTACTGTTTAATCAGGATGATAGTAACACTGTGGACGGTTTTCAGCAAGTTGCAACATTGGAATACAGAAATGAACACTTTTCCAAAAACAAGCTCTAAATCATGTTGAAAAACAGAAATAAGCACTTTTCAAAAACAAGCTCCAAATCATGTTGAAATACAGAAATAAACACTTTTCCATAAACAAGCTCTAAATCATGTTTGATGCTCTCTGTAAGTTAATCTTATTTCAGTACTGTTTAATCAGGATGATAGGAACACTGTGGACGGTTTTCAGCAAGTTGCAACATTGGAATACAGAAATAAACACTTTTCCAAAAACAAGCTCTAAATCATGTTGAAATACAGAAAAAACACTTTTCAAAAACAAGCTCCAAATCATGTTGAAATACAGAAATAAGCACTTTTCAAATACAAGCTCCAAATCATGTTGAAATACAGAAATAAACACTTTTCCATAAACAAGCTCTAAATCGTGTTTGATGCACTCTGTAAGTTAATTTTATTTCAGTACTGTTTAATCAGGATGATAGTAACACTGTGGACGGTTTTCAGCAAGTTGCAACATTGGAACACAGAAATAAACACTTTTCCAAAAACAAGCTCTAAATCATGTTGAAAAACAGAAATAAGCACTTTTCAAAAACTTGCTCCAAATCATGTTGAAATACAGAAATAAGCACTTTTCAAATACAAGCTCCAAATCATGTTGAAATACAGAAATAAACACTTTTCCATAAACAAGCTCTAAATCGTGTTTGATGCACTCTGTAAGTTAATTTTATTTCAGTACTGTTTAATCAGGATGATAGTAACACTGTGGACGGTTTTCAGCAAGTTGCAACATTGGAACACAGAAATAAACACTTTTCCAAAAACAAGCTCTAAATCATGTTGAAAAACAGAAATAAGCACTTTTCAAAAACTTGCTCCAAATCATGTTGAAATACAGAAATAAACACTTTTCCATAAACAAGCTCTAAATCATGTTTGATGCACTCTGTAAGTTAATTTTATTTCAGTACTGATTAATCAGGATGATAGTAACACTGTGGACGGTTTTCAGCAAGTTGCAACATTGGAATACAGAAATAAACACTTTTCCAAAAACAAGCTCTAAATCATGTTGAAAAACAGAAATAAACACTTTTCAAAAACAAGCTCCAAATCATGTTGAAATACAGAAATAAGCACTTTTCAAAAACAAGCTCCAAATCATGTTGAAATACAGAAATAAACACTTTTCCATAAACAAGCTCTAAATCATGTTTGATGCTCTCTGTAAGTTAATTTTATTTCAGTACTGTTTAATCAGGATGATAGGAACACTGTGGACGGTTTTCAGCAAGTTACAACATTGGAATATAGAAATAAACACTTTTCCGAAAACAAGCTCTAAATCATGTTGAAATACAGAAAAAACACTTTTAAAAAACAAGCTCCAAATCATGATGAAATACAGAAATAAACACTTTTCCATAAACAAGCCTTAAATCGTGTTTGATGCACTCTGTAAGTTAATTTTATTTCAGTACTGTTTAATCAGGATGATTATAACACTGTGGACGGTTTTCAGCAAGTTGCAACATTGGAATACAGAAATAAACACTTTTCCAAAAACAAGCTCTAAATCATGTTGAAAAACAGAAATAAACACTTTTCAAAAACAAGCTCCAAATCATGTTGAAATACAGAAATAAGCACTTTTCAAAAACCAGCTCCAAATCATGTTGAAATACAGAAATAAACACTTTTCCATAAACAAGCTCTAAATCATGTTTGATGCTCTCTGTAAGTTAATTTTATTTCAGTACTGTTTAATCAGGATGATAGGAACACAGTGGACAGTTTTCAGCAAGTTGCAACATTGAAATACAGAAATAAACACTTTTCCAAAAACAAGCTCTAAATCATGTTGAAAAACAGAAATGAGCACTTTTCAAAAACAAGCTCCAAATCATGTTGAAATACAGAAATAAACACTTTTCCATAAACAAGCTCTAAATCATGTTTGATGCTCTCTGTAAGTTAATTTTATTTCAGTACTGTTTAATCAGGATGATAGGAACACTGTGGACGGTTTTCAGCAAGTTGCAACATTGAAATACAGAAATAAACACTTTTCCAAAAACAAGCTCTAAATCATGTTGAAAAACAGAAATAAACACTTTTCAAAAACAACCTCCAAATCATGTTGAAATACAGAAATAAGCACTTTTCAAAAACAAGCCCCAAATCATGTTGAAATACAGAAATAAACACTTTTCAAAAACAAGCTCCAAATCATGTTGAAATACAGAAATAAGCACTTTTCAAAAACAAGCTCCAAATCATGTTGAAATACAGAAATAAACAATTTTCCATAAACAAGCTCTAAATCATGTTTGATGCTCTCTGTAAGTTAATTTTATTTCAGTACTGTTTAATCAGGATGATAGTAACACTGTGGACGGTTTTCAGCAAGTTGCAACATTGGAATACAGAAATAAACACTTTTCCAAAAACAAGCTCTAAATCATGTTGAAAAACAGAAATAAACACTTTTCAAAAACAAGCTCCAAATCATGTTGAAATACAGAAATAAGCACTTTTCAAAAACAAGCTCCAAATCATGTTAAAATACAGAAATAAACACTTTTCCATAAACAAGCTCTAAATCATGTTTGATGCTCTCTGTAAGTTAATTTTATTTCAGTACTGTTTAATCAGGATGATAGGAACACTGTGGACGGTTTCCAGCAAGTTGCAACATTGGAATACAGAAATAAACACTTTTCCAAAAACAAGCTCTAAATCATGTTGAAAAACAGAAATAAACACTTTTCAAAAACAAGCTCCAAATCATGTTGAAATACAGAAATAAGCACTTTTCAAAAACAAGCTCCAAATCATGTTGAAATACAGAAATAAACACTTTTCCATAAACAAGCTCTAAATCATGTTTGATGCTCTCTGTAAGTTAATTTTATTTCAGTACTGTTTAATCAGGATGATAGTAACACTGTGGACGGTTTTCAGCAAGTTGCAACATTGGAATACAGAAATAAACACTTTTCCAAAAACAAGCTCTAAATCATGTTGAAATACAGAAAAAACACTTTTCAAAAACAAGCTCCAAATCATGTTGAAATACAGAAATAAGCACTTTTCAAAAACAAGCTCCAAATCATGTTGAAATACAGAAATAAACACTTTTCCATAAACAAGCTCTAAATCATGTTTGATGCTCTCTGTAAGTTAATTTTATTTCAGTACTGTTTAATCAGGATGATAGGAACACTGTATACAGTTTTCAGCAAGTTGCAACATTGAAATACAGAAATAAACACTTTTCCAAAAACAAGCTCTAAATCATGTTGAAATACAGAAGAAAACACTTTTCCAAAAACAAGCTCTAAATCATGTTGAAATACAGAAATGAACACTTTTCCAAAAACAAGCTCCAAATCATGTTGAAATACAGAAATAAACACTTTTCCATAAACAAGCTCTAAATCATGTTTGATGCACTCTAAGTTAATTTTATTTCAGTACTGTTTAATCAGGATGATAGTAACACTGTGGACGGTTTTCAGCAAGTTGCAACATTGGAATACAGAAATAAACACTTTTCCAAAAACGAGCTCTAAATCATGTTGAAAAACAGAAATAAACACTTTTCAAAAACAAGCTCCAAATCATGTTGAAATACAGAAATAAGCACTTTTCAAAAACCAGCTCCAAATCATGTTGAAATACAGAAATAAACACTTTTCCATAAACAAGCTCTAAATCATGTTTGATGCTCTCTGTAAGTTAATTTTATTTCAGTACTGTTTAATCAGGATGATAGGAACACTGTGGACAGTTTTCAGCAAGTTGCAACATTGAAATACAGAAATAAACACTTTTCCAAAAACAAGCTCTAAATCATGTTGAAAAACAGAAATGAGCACTTTTCAAAAACAAGCTCCAAATCATGTTGAAATACAGAAATAAACACTTTTCCATAAACAAGCTCTAAATCATGTTTGATGCTCTCTGTAAGTTAATTTTATTTCAGTACTGTTTAATCAGGATGATAGGAACACTGTGGACGGTTTTCAGCAAGTTGCAACATTGGAATACAGAAAAAAAACACTTTTCCAAAAACAAGCTCTAAATCATGTTGAAAAACAGAAATAAACACTTTTCAAAAACAAGCTCCAAATCATGTTGAAATACAGAAATAAGCACTTTTCAAAAACAAGCTCCAAATCATGTTGAAATACAGAAATAAACACTTTTCCATAAACAAGCTCTAAATCATGTTTGATGCTCTCTGTAAGTTAATTTTATTTCAGTACTGTTTAATCAGGATGATAGTAACACTGTGGACGGTTTTCAGCAAGTTGCAACATTGGAATACAGAAATAAACACTTTTCCAAAAACAAGCTCTAAATCATGTTGAAAAACAGAAATAAACACTTTTCAAAAACAAGCTCCAAATCATGTTGAAATACAGAAATAAGCACTTTTCAAAAACCAGCTCCAAATCATGTTGAAATACAGAAATAAACACTTTTCCATAAACAAGCTCTAAATCATGTTTGATGCTCTCTGTAAGTTAATTTTATTTCAGTACTGTTTAATCAGGATGATAGGAACACAGTGGACAGTTTTCAGCAAGTTGCAACATTGAAATACAGAAATAAACACTTTTCCAAAAACAAGCTCTAAATCATGTTGAAAAACAGAAATGAGCACTTTTCAAAAACAAGCTCCAAATCATGTTGAAATACAGAAATAAACACTTTTCCATAAACAAGCTCTAAATCATGTTTGATGCTCTCTGTAAGTTAATTTTATTTCAGTACTGTTTAATCAGGATGATAGGAACACTGTGGACGGTTTTCAGCAAGTTGCAACATTGGAATACAGAAATAAACACTTTTCCAAAAACAAGCTCTAAATCATGTTGAAAAACAGAAATAAACACTTTTCAAAAACAAGCTCCAAATCATGTTGAAATACAGAAATAAGCACTTTTCAAAAACAAGCTCCAAATCATGTTAAAATACAGAAATAAACACTTTTCCATAAACAAGCTCTAAATCATGTTTGATGCTCTCTGTAAGTTATTTTTATTTCAGTACTGTTTAATCAGGATGATAGGAACACTGTGGACGGTTTTCAGCAAGTTGCAACATTGGAATACAGAAATAAACACTTTTCCAAAAACAAGCTCTAAATCATGTTGAAAAACAGAAATAAACACTTTTCAAAAACAAGCTCCAAATCATGTTGAAATACAGAAATAAGCACTTTTCAAAAACAAGCTCCAAATCATGTTGAAATACAGAAATAAACACTTTTCCATAAACAAGCTCTAAATCATGTTTGATGCTCTCTGTAAGTTAATTTTATTTCAGTACTGTTTAATCAGGATGATAGTAACACTGTGGACGGTTTTCAGCAAGTTGCAACATTGGAATACAGAAATAAACACTTTTCCAAAAACAAGCTCTAAATCATGTTGAAATACAGAAAAAACACTTTTCAAAAACAAGCTCCAAATCATGTTGAAATACAGAAATAAGCACTTTTCAAAAACAAGCTCCAAATCATGTTGAAATACAGAAATAAACACTTTTCCATAAACAAGCTCTAAATCATGTTTGATGCTCTCTGTAAGTTAATTTTATTTCAGTACTGTTTAATCAGGATGATAGGAACACTGTATACAGTTTTCAGCAAGTTGCAACATTGAAATACAGAAATAAACACTTTTCCAAAAACAAGCTCTAAATCATGTTGAAATACAGAAGAAAACACTTTTCCAAAAACAAGCTCTAAATCATGTTGAAATACAGAAATGAACACTTTTCCAAAAACAAGCTCCAAATCATGTTGAAATACAGAAATAAACACTTTTCCATAAACAAGCTCTAAATCATGTTTGATGCACTCTAAGTTAATTTTATTTCAGTACTGTTTAATCAGGATGATAGTAACACTGTGGACGGTTTTCAGCAAGTTGCAACATTGGAATACAGAAATAAACACTTTTCCAAAAACGAGCTCTAAATCATGTTGAAAAACAGAAATAAACACTTTTCAAAAACAAGCTCCAACTCATGTTGAAATACAGAAATAAGCACTTTTCAAAAACCAGCTCCAAATCATGTTGAAATACAGAAATAAACACTTTTCCATAAACAAGCTCTAAATCATGTTTGATGCTCTCTGTAAGTTAATTTTATTTCAGTACTGTTTAATCAGGATGATAGGAACACTGTGGACAGTTTTCAGCAAGTTGCAACATTGAAATACAGAAATAAACACTTTTCCAAAAACAAGCTCTAAATCATGTTGAAAAACAGAAATGAGCACTTTTCAAAAACAAGCTCCAAATCATGTTGAAATACAGAAATAAACACTTTTCCATAAACAAGCTCTAAATCATGTTTGATGCTCTCTGTAAGTTAATTTTATTTCAGTACTGTTTAATCAGGATGATAGGAACACTGTGGACGGTTTTCAGCAAGTTGCAACATTGGAATACAGAAAAAAAACACTTTTCCAAAAACAAGCTCTAAATCATGTTGAAAAACAGAAATAAACACTTTTCAAAAACAAGCTCCAAATCATGTTGAAATACAGAAATAAGCACTTTTCAAAAACAAGCTCCAAATCATGTTGAAATACAGAAATAAACACTTTTCCATAAACAAGCTCTAAATCATGTTTGATGCTCTCTGTAAGTTAATTTTATTTCAGTACTGTTTAATCAGGATGATAGTAACACTGTGGACGGTTTTCAGCAAGTTGCAACATTGGAATACAGAAATAAACACTTTTCCAAAAACAAGCTCTAAATCATGTTGAAATACAGAAAAAACACTTTTCAAAAACAAGCTCCAAATCATGTTGAAATACAGAAATAAGCACTTTTCAAAAACAAGCTCCAAATCATGTTGAAATACAGAAATAAACACTTTTCCATAAACAAGCTCTAAATCATGTTTGATGCTCTCTGTAAGTTAATTTTATTTCAGTACTGTTTAATCAGGATGATAGGAACACTGTATACAGTTTTCAGCAAGTTGCAACATTGAAATACAGAAATAAACACTTTTCCAAAAACAAGCTCTAAATCATGTTGAAATACAGAAATAAACACTTTTCAAAAACAAGCTCCAAATCATGTTGAAATACAGAAATAAGCACTTTTCAAAAACAAGCTCCAAATCATGTTGAAATACAGAAATAAACACTTTTCCATAAACAAGCTCTAAATCATGTTTGATGCTCTCTGTAAGTTAATTTTATTTCAGTACTGTTTAATCAGGATGATAGTAACACTGTGGACGGTTTTCAGCAAGTTGCAACATTGGAATACAGAAATAAACACTTTTCCAAAAACAAGCTCTAAATCATGTTGAAAAACAGAAATAAACACTTTTCAAAAACAAGCTCCAAATCATGTTGAAATACAGAAATAAGCACTTTTAAAAAACAAGCTCCAAATCATGTTGAAATACAGAAATAAACACTTTTCCATAAACAAGCTCTAAATCATGTTTGATGCTCTCTGTAAGTAAATTTTATTTCAGTACTGTTTAATCAGGATGATAGTAACACTGTGGACGGTTTTCAGCAAGTTGCAACATTGGAATACAGAAATAAACACTTTTCCAAAAACAAGCTCTAAATCATGTTGAAAAACAGAAATAAACACTTTTCAAAAACAAGCTCCAAATCATGTTGAAATACAGAAATAAGCACTTTTCAAAAACAAGCTCCAAATCATGTTAAAATACAGAAATAAACACTTTTCCATAAACAAGCTCTAAATCGTGTTTGATGCACTCTGTAAGTTAATTTTATTTCAGTACTGTTTAATCAGGATGATAGTAACACTGTGGACGGTTTTCAGCAAGTTGCAACATTGGAATACAGAAATAAACACTTTTCCAAAAACAAGCTCTAAATCATGTTGAAAAACAGAAATAAGCACTTTTCAAAAACAAGCTCCAAATCATGTTGAAATAAAGAAATAAACACTTTTCCATAAACAAGCTCTAAATCATGTTTGATGCTCTCTGTAAGTTAATTTTATTTCAGTACTGTTTAATCAGGATGATAGGAACACTGTATACAGTTTTCAGCAAGTTGCAACATTGAAATACAGAAATAAACACTTTTCCAAAAACAAGCTCTAAATCATGTTGAAATACAGAAATAAACACTTTTCAAAAACAAGCTCCAAATCATGTTGAAATACAGAAATAAGCACTTTTCAAAAACAAGCTCCAAATCATGTTGAAATACAGAAATAAACACTTTTCCATAAACAAGCTCTAAATCATGTTTGATGCTCTCTGTAAGTTAATTTTATTTCAGTACTGTTTAATCAGGATGATAGTAACACTGTGGACGGTTTTCAGCAAGTTGCAACATTGGAATACAGAAATAAACACTTTTCCAAAAACAAGCTCTAAATCATGTTGAAAAACAGAAATAAACACTTTTCAAAAACAAGCTCCAAATCATGTTGAAATACAGAAATAAGCACTTTTAAAAAACAAGCTCCAAATCATGTTGAAATACAGAAATAAACACTTTTCCATAAACAAGCTCTAAATCATGTTTGATGCTCTCTGTAAGTAAATTTTATTTCAGTACTGTTTAATCAGGATGATAGTAACACTGTGGACGGTTTTCAGCAAGTTGCAACATTGGAATACAGAAATAAACACTTTTCCAAAAACAAGCTCTAAATCATGTTGAAAAACAGAAATAAACACTTTTCAAAAACAAGCTCCAAATCATGTTGAAATACAGAAATAAGCACTTTTCAAAAACAAGCTCCAAATCATGTTAAAATACAGAAATAAACACTTTTCCATAAACAAGCTCTAAATCGTGTTTGATGCACTCTGTAAGTTAATTTTATTTCAGTACTGTTTAATCAGGATGATAGTAACACTGTGGACGGTTTTCAGCAAGTTGCAACATTGGAATACAGAAATAAACACTTTTCCAAAAACAAGCTCTAAATCATGTTGAAAAACAGAAATAAGCACTTTTCAAAAACAAGCTCCAAATCATGTTGAAATAAAGAAATAAACACTTTTCCATAAACAAGCTCTAAATCATGTTTGATGCACTCTGTAAGTTAATTTTATTTCAGAACTGTTTAATCAGGATGATAGTAACACTGTGGACGGTTTTCAGCAAGTTGCAACATTGGAATACAGAAATAAACACTTTTCCAAAAACAAGCTCTAAATCATGTTGAAAAACAGAAATAAACACTTTTCAAAAACAAGCTCCAAATCATGTTGAAATACAGAAATAAGCACTTTTCAAAAACAAGCTCCAAATCATGTTGAAATACAGAAATAAACACTTTTTCATAAACAAGCTCTAAATCATGTTTGATGCTCTCTGTAAGTTAATTTTATTTCAGTACTGTTTAATCAGGATGATAGTAACACTGTGGACGGTTTTCAGCAAGTTGCAACATTGGAATACAGAAATAAACACTTTTCCAAAAACAAGCTCTAAATCATGTTGAAATACAGAAAAAACACTTTTCAAAAACAAGCTCCAAATCATGTTGAAATACAGAAATAAGCACTTTTCAAAAACAAGCTCCAAATCATGTTGAAATACAGAAATAAACACTTTTCCATAAACAAGCTCTAAATCATGTTTGATGCTCTCTGTAAGTTAATTTTATTTCAGTACTGTTTAATCAGGATGATAGGAACACTGTATACAGTTTTCAGCAAGTTGCAACATTGAAATACAGAAATAAACACTTTTCCAAAAACAAGCTCTAAATCATGTTGAAATACAGAAATAAACACTTTTCAAAAACAAGCTCCAAATCATGTTGAAATACAGAAATAAGCACTTTTCAAAAACAAGCTCCAAATCATGTTGAAATACAGAAATAAACACTTTTCCATAAACAAGCTCTAAATCATGTTTGATGCTCTCTGTAAGTTAATTTTATTTCAGTACTGTTTAATCAGGATGATAGGAACACTGTGGACGGTTTTCAGCAAGATGCAACATTGGAATACAGAAATAAACACTTTTCCAAAAACAAGCTCTAAATCATGTTGAAATACAGAAAAAACACTTTTCAAAAACAAGCTCCAAATCATGTTGAAATACAGAAATAAGCACTTTTCAAATACAAGCTCCAAATCATGTTGAAATACAGAAATAAACACTTTTCCATAAACAAGCTCTAAATCGTGTTTGATGCACTCTGTAAGTTAATTTTATTTCAGTACTGTTTAATCAGGATGATAGTAACACTGTGGACGCTTTTCAGCAAGTTGCAACATTGGAATACAGAAATAAACACTTTTCCAAAAACAAGCTCTAAATCATGTTGAAAAACAGAAATAAGCACTTTTCAAAAACAAGCTCCAAATCATGTTGAAATAAAGAAATAAACACTTTTCCATAAACAAGCTCTAAATCATGTTTGATGCACTCAAGTTAATTTTATTTCAGAACTGTTTAATCAGGATGATAGTAACACTGTGGACGGTTTTCAGTAAGTTGCAACATTGGAATACAGAAATAAACACTTTTCCAAAAACAAGCTCTAAATCATGTTGAAAAACAGAAATAAACACTTTTCAAAAACAAGCTCCAAATCATGTTGAAATACAGAAATAAGCACTTTTCAAAAACAAGCTCCAAATCATGTTAAAATACAGAAATAAACACTTTTCCATAAACAAGCTCTAAATCATGTTTGATGCTCTCTGTAAGTTAATTTTATTTCAGTACTGTTTAATCAGGATGATAGGAACACTGTGGACGGTTTTCAGCAAGTTGCAACATTGGAATACAGAAATAAACACTTTTCCAAAAACAAGCTCTAAATCATGTTGAAATACAGAAATAAACACTTTTCAAAAACAAGCTCCAAATCATGTTGAAATACAGAAATAAGCACTTTTCAAAAACAAGCTCCAAATCATGTTGAAATACAGAAATAAACACTTTTCCATAAACAAGCTCTAAATCATGTTTGATGCTCTCTGTAAGTTAATTTTATTTCAGTACTGTTTAATCAGGATGATAGGAACACTGTGGACAGTTTTCAGCAAGTTGCAACATTGAAATACAAAAATAAACACTTTTCCAAAAACAAGCTCTAAATCATGTTGAAATACAGAAAAAACACTTTTCAAGAACCAGCTCCAAATCATGTTGAAATACAGAAATAAGCACTTTTCAAATACAAGCTCCAAGTCATGTTGAAATACAGAAATAAACACTTTTCCATAAACAAGCTCTAAATCATGTTTGATGCACTCTGTAAGTTAATTTTATTTCAGTACTGTTTAATCAGGATGATAGTAACACTGTGGACGGTTTTCAGCAAGTTGCAACATTGGAATACAGAAATAAACACTTTTCCAAAAACAAGCTCTAAATCATGTTGAAATACAGAAATAAGCACTTTTCAAATACAAGCTCCAAGTCATGTTGAAATACAGAAATAAACACTTTTCCATAAACAAGCTCTAAATCATGTTTGATGCTCTCTGTAAGTTAATTTTATTTCAGTACTGTTTAATCAGGATGATAGGAACACTGTGGACGGTTTTCAGCAAGTTGCAACATTGGAATACAGAAATAAACACTTTTCCAAAAACAAGCTCTAAATCATGTTGAAATACAGAAATAAACACTTTTCAAAAACAAGCTCCAAATCATGTTGAAATACAGAAATAAGCACTTTTCAAAAACAAGCTCCAAATCATGTTGAAATACAGAAATAAACACTTTTCCACAAACAAGCTCTAAATCATGTTTGATGCTCTCTGTAAGTTAATTTTATTTCAGTACTGTTTAATCAGGATGATAGTAACACTGTGGACGGTTTTCAGCAAGTTGCAACATTGGAATACAGAAATAAACACTTTTGCAAAAACAAGCTCTAAATCATGTTGAAAAACAGAAATAAACACTTTTCAAAAACAAGCTCCAAATCATGTTGAAATACAGAAATAAGCACTTTTCAAAAACAAGCTCCAAATCATGTTAAACTACAGAAATAAACACTTTTCCATAAACAAGCTCTAAATCATGTTTGATGCTCTCTGTAAGTTAATTTTATTTCAGTACTGTTTAATCAGGATGATAGGAACACTGTGGACGGTTTTCAGCAAGTTGCAACATTGGAATACAGAAATAAACACTTTTCCAAAAACAAGCTCTAAATCATGTTGAAATACAGAAAAAACACTTTTCAAAAACAAGCTCCAAATCATGTTGAAATACAGAAATAAGCACTTTTCAAATACAAGCTCCAAATCATGTTGAAATACAGAAATAAACACTTTTCCATAAACAAGCTCTAAATCGTGTTTGATGCACTCTGTAAGTTAATTTTATTTCAGTACTGTTTAATCAGGATGATAGTAACACTGTGGACGCTTTTCAGCAAGTTGCAACATTGGAATACAGAAATAAACACTTTTCCAAAAACAAGCTCTAAATCATGTTGAAAAACAGAAATAAGCACTTTTCAAAAACAAGCTCCAAATCATGTTGAAATAAAGAAATAAACACTTTTCCATAAACAAGCTCTAAATCATGTTTGATGCACTCAAGTTAATTTTATTTCAGAACTGTTTAATCAGGATGATAGTAACACTGTGGACGGTTTTCAGTAAGTTGCAACATTGGAATACAGAAATAAACACTTTTCCAAAAACAAGCTCTAAATCATGTTGAAAAACAGAAATAAACACTTTTCAAAAACAAGCTCCAAATCATGCTGAAATACAGAAATAAGCACTTTTCAAAAACAAGCTCCAAATCATGTTAAAATACAGAAATAAACACTTTTCCATAAACAAGCTCTAAATCATGTTTGATGCTCTCTGTAAGTTAATTTTATTTCAGTACTGTTTAATCAGGATGATAGGAACACTGTGGACGGTTTTCAGCAAGTTGCAACATTGGAATACAGAAATAAACACTTTTCCAAAAACAAGCTCTAAATCATGTTGAAATACAGAAATAAACACTTTTCAAAAACAAGCTCCAAATCATGTTGAAATACAGAAATAAGCACTTTTCAAAAACAAGCTCCAAATCATGTTGAAATACAGAAATAAACACTTTTCCATAAACAAGCTCTAAATCATGTTTGATGCTCTCTGTAAGTTAATTTTATTTCAGTACTGTTTAATCAGGATGATAGGAACATTGTGGACAGTTTTCAACAAGTTGCAACATTGAAATACAAAAATAAACACTTTTCCAAAAACAAGCTCTAAATCATGTTGAAATACAGAAAAAACACTTTTCAAAAACAAGCTCCAAATCATGTTGAAATACAGAAATAAGCACTTTTCAAATACAAGCTCCAAGTCATGTTGAAATACAGAAATAAACACTTTTCCATAAACAAGCTCTAAATCATGTTTGATGCACTCTGTAAGTTAATTTTATTTCAGTACTGTTTAATCAGGATGATAGTAACACTGTGGACGGTTTTCAGCAAGTTGCAACATTGGAATACAGAAATAAACACTTTTCCAAAAACAAGCTCTAAATCATGTTGAAATACAGAAATAAGCACTTTTCAAATACAAGCTCCAAGTCATGTTGAAATACAGAAATAAACACTTTTCCATAAACAAGCTCTAAATCATGTTTGATGCTCTCTGTAAGTTAATTTTATTTCAGTACTGTTTAATCAGGATGATAGGAACACTGTGGACGGTTTTCAGCAAGTTGCAACATTGGAATACAGAAATAAACACTTTTCCAAAAACAAGCTCTAAATCATGTTGAAATACAGAAATAAACACTTTTCAAAAACAAGCTCCAAATCATGTTGAAATACAGAAATAAGCACTTTTCAAAAACAAGCTCCAAATCATGTTGAAATACAGAAATAAACACTTTTCCATAAACAAGCTCTAAATCATGTTTGATGCTCTCTGTAAGTTAATTTTATTTCAGTACTGTTTAATCAGGATGATAGTAACACTGTGGACGGTTTTCAGTAAGTTGCAACATTGGAATACAGAAATAAACACTTTTCCAAAAACAAGCTCTAAATCATGTTGAAAAACAGAAATAAACACTTTTCAAAAACAAGCTCCAAATCATGTTGAAATACAGAAATAAGCACTTTTCAAAAACAAGCTCCAAATCATGTTAAAATACAGAAATAAACACTTTTCCATAAACAAGCTCTAAATCATGTTTGATGCTCTCTGTAAGTTAATTTTATTTCAGTACTGTTTAATCAGGATGATAGGAACACTGTGGACGGTTTTCAGCAAGTTGCAACATTGGAATACAGAAATAAACACTTTTCCAAAAACAAGCTCTAAATCATGTTGAAAAACCGAAATAAACACTTTTCAAAAACAAGCTCCAAATCATGTTGAAATACAGAAATAAGCACTTTTCAAATACAAGCTCCAAGTCATGTTGAAATACAGAAATAAACACTTTTCCATAAACAAGCTCTAAATCATGTTTGATGCTCTCTGTAAGTTAATTTTATTTCAGTACTGTTTAATCAGGATGATAGGAACACTGTGGACGGTTTTCAGCAAGTTGCAACATTGGAATACAGAAATAAACACTTTTCCAAAAACAAGCTCTAAATCATGTTGAAATACAGAAATAAACACTTTTCAAAAACAAGCTCCAAATCATGTTGAAATACAGAAATAAGCACTTTTCAAAAACAAGCTCCAAATCATGTTGAAATACAGAAATAAACACTTTTCCATAAACAAGCTCTAAATCATGTTTGATGCTCTCTGTAAGTTAATTTTATTTCAGTACTGTTTAATCAGGATGATAGTAACACTGTGGACGGTTTTCAGTAAGTTGCAACATTGGAATACAGAAATAAACACTTTTCCAAAAACAAGCTCTAAATCATGTTGAAAAACAGAAATAAACACTTTTCAAAAACAAGCTCCAAATCATGTTGAAATACAGAAATAAGCACTTTTCAAAAACAAGCTCCAAATCATGTTAAAATACAGAAATAAACACTTTTCCATAAACAAGCTCTAAATCATGTTTGATGCTCTCTGTAAGTTAATTTTATTTCAGTACTGTTTAATCAGGATGATAGGAACACTGTGGACGGTTTTCAGCAAGTTGCAACATTGGAATACAGAAATAAACACTTTTCCAAAAACAAGCTCTAAATCATGTTGAAAAACAGAAATAAACACTTTTCAAAAACAAGCTCCAAATCATGTTGAAATACAGAAATAAGCACTTTTCAAAAACAAGCTCCAAATCATGTTGAAATACAGAAATAAACACTTTTCCATAAACAAGCTCTAAATCATGTTTGATGCTCTCTGTAAGTTAATTTTATTTCAGTACTGTTTAATCAGGATGATAGGAACACTGTGGACAGTTTTCAGCAGGTTGCAACATTGAAATACAAAAATAAACACTTTTCCAAAAACAAGCTCTAAATCATGTTGAAATACAGAAAAAATACTTTTCAAAAACAAGCTCCAAATCATGTTGAAATACAGAAATAAGCACTTTTCAAATACAAGCTCCAAGTCATGTTGAAATACAGAAATAAACACTTTTCCATAAACAAGCTCTAAATCATGTTTGATGCACTCTGTAAGTTAATTTTATTTCAGTACTGTTTAATCAGGATGATAGTAACACTGTGGACGGTTTTCAGCAAGTTGCAACATTGGAATACAGAAATAAACACTTTTCCAAAAACAAGCTCTAAATCATGTTGAAATACAGAAATAAGCACTTTTCAAATACAAGCTCCAAGTCATGTTGAAATACAGAAAGAAACACTTTTCCATAAACAAGCTCTAAATCATGTTTGATGCTCTCTGTAAGTTAATTTTATTTCAGTACTGTTTAATCAGGATGATAGTAACACTGTGGACGGTTTTCAGTAAGTTGCAACATTGGAATACAGAAATAAACACTTTTCCAAAAACAAGCTCTAAATCATGTTGAAAAACAGAAATAAACACTTTTCAAAAACAAGCTCCAAATCATGTTGAAATACAGAAATAAGCACTTTTCAAAAACAAGCTCCAAATCATGTTAAAATACAGAAATAAACACTTTTCCATAAACAAGCTCTAAATCATGTTTGATGCTCTCTGTAAGTTAATTTTATTTCAGTACTGTTTAATCAGGATGATAGGAACACTGTGGACGGTTTTCAGCAAGTTGCAACATTGGAATACAGAAATAAACACTTTTCCAAAAACAAGCTCTAAATCATGTTGAAATACAGAAATAAGCACTTTTCAAATACAAGCTCCAAGTCATGTTGAAATACAGAAATAAACACTTTTCCATAAACAAGCTCTAAATCATGTTTGATGCTCTCTGTAAGTTAATTTTATTTCAGTACTGTTTAATCAGGATGATAGGAACACTGTGGACGGTTTTCAGCAAGTTGCAACATTGGAATACAGAAATAAACACTTTTCCAAAAACAAGCTCTAAATCATGTTGAAATACAGAAATAAACACTTTTCAAAAACAAGCTCCAAATCATGTTGAAATACAGAAATAAACACTTTTCAAAAACAAGCTCCAAATCATGTTGAAATACAGAAATAAACACTTTTCCATAAACAAGCTCTAAATCATGTTTAATGCTCTCTGTAAGTTAATTTTATTTCAGTACTGTTTAATCAGGATGATAGTAACACTGTGGACGGTTTTCAGTAAGTTGCAACATTGGAATACAGAAATAAACACTTTTCCAAAAACAAGCTCTAAATCATGTTGAAAAACAGAAATAAACACTTTTCAAAAACAAGCTCCAAATCATGTTGAAATACAGAAATAAGCACTTTTCAAAAACAAGCTCCAAATCATGTTAAAATACAGAAATAAACACTTTTCCATAAACAAGCTCTAAATCATGTTTGATGCTCTCTGTAAGTTAATTTTATTTCAGTACTGTTTAATCAGGATGATAGGAACACTGTGGACGGTTTTCAGTAAGTTGCAACATTGGAATACAGAAATAAACACTTTTCCAAAAACAAGCTCTAAATCATGTTGAAAAACAGAAATAAACACTTTTCAAAAACAAGCTCCAAATCATGTTGAAATACAGAAATAAGCACTTTTCAAAAACAAGCTCCAAATCATGTTAAAATACAGAAATAAACACTTTTCCATAAACAAGCTCTAAATCATGTTTGATGCTCTCTGTAAGTTAATTTTATTTCAGTACTGTTTAATCAGGATGATAGGAACACTGTGGACGGTTTTCAGCAAGTTGCAACATTGGAATACAGAAATAAACACTTTTCCAAAAACAAGCTCTAAATCATGTTGAAAAACAGAAATAAACACTTTTCAAAAACAAGCTCCAAATCATGTTGAAATACAGAAATAAGCACTTTTCAAAAACAAGCTCCAAATCATGTTGAAATACAGAAATAAACACTTTTCCATAAACAAGCTCTAAATCATGTTTGATGCTCTCTGTAAGTTAATTTTATTTCAGTACTGTTTAATCAGGATGATAGGAACACTGTGGACAGTTTTCAGCAGGTTGCAACATTGAAATACAAAAATAAACACTTTTCCAAAAACAAGCTCTAAATCATGTTGAAATACAGAAAAAATACTTTTCAAAAACAAGCTCCAAATCATGTTGAAATACAGAAATAAGCACTTTTCAAATACAAGCTCCAAGTCATGTTGAAATACAGAAATAAACACTTTTCCATAAACAAGCTCTAAATCATGTTTGATGCACTCTGTAAGTTAATTTTATTTCAGTACTGTTTAATCAGGATGATAGTAACACTGTGGACGGTTTTCAGCAAGTTGCAACATTGGAATACAGAAATAAACACTTTTCCAAAAACAAGCTCTAAATCATGTTGAAATACAGAAATAAGCACTTTTCAAATACAAGCTCCAAGTCATGTTGAAATACAGAAAGAAACACTTTTCCATAAACAAGCTCTAAATCATGTTTGATGCTCTCTGTAAGTTAATTTTATTTCAGTACTGTTTAATCAGGATGATAGTAACACTGTGGACGGTTTTCAGTAAGTTGCAACATTGGAATACAGAAATAAACACTTTTCCAAAAACAAGCTCTAAATCATGTTGAAAAACAGAAATAAACACTTTTCAAAAACAAGCTCCAAATCATGTTGAAATACAGAAATAAGCACTTTTCAAAAACAAGCTCCAAATCATGTTAAAATACAGAAATAAACACTTTTCCATAAACAAGCTCTAAATCATGTTTGATGCTCTCTGTAAGTTAATTTTATTTCAGTACTGTTTAATCAGGATGATAGGAACACTGTGGACGGTTTTCAGCAAGTTGCAACATTGGAATACAGAAATAAACACTTTTCCAAAAACAAGCTCTAAATCATGTTGAAAAACAGAAATAAACACTTTTCAAAAACAAGCTCCAAATCATGTTGAAATACAGAAATAAGCACTTTTCAAAAACAAGCTCCAAATCATGTTGAAATACAGAAATAAACACTTTTCCATAAACAAGCTCTAAATCATGTTTGATGCTCTCTGTAAGTTAATTTTATTTCAGTACTGTTTAATCAGGATGATAGGAACACTGTGGACAGTTTTCAGCAAGTTGCAACATTGAAATACAAAAATAAACACTTTTCCAAAAACAAGCTCTAAATCATGTTGAAATACAGAAAAAACACTTTTCAAAAACAAGCTCCAAATCATGTTGAAATACAGAAATAAGCACTTTTCAAATACAAGCTCCAAGTCATGTTGAAATACAGAAATAAACACTTTTCCATAAACAAGCTCTAAATCATGTTTGATGCACTCTGTAAGTTAATTTTATTTCAGTACTGTTTAATCAGGATGATAGTAACACTGTGGACGGTTTTCAGCAAGTTGCAACATTGGAATACAGAAATAAACACTTTTCCAAAAACAAGCTCTAAATCATGTTGAAAAACAGAAATAAACACTTTTCAAAAACAAGCTCCAAATCGTGTTGAAATACAGAAATAAACACTTTTCCATAAACAAGCTCTAAATCATGTTTGATGCTCTCTGTAAGTTAATTTTATTTCAGTACTGTTTAATCAGGATGATAGGAACACTGTGGACAGTTTTCAGCAAGTTGCAACATTGAAATACAAAAATAAACACTTTTCCAAAAACAAGCTCTAAATCATGTTGAAATACAGAAAAAACACTTTTCAAAAACAAGCTCCAAATCATGTTGAAATACAGAAATAAACACTTTTCAAAAACAAGCTCCAAATCATGTTGAAATACAGAAATAAGCACTTTTCAAAAACAAGCTCCAAATCATGTTGAAATACAGAAATAAACACTTTTCCATAAACAAGCTCTAAATCATGTTTGATGCTCTCTGTAAGTTAATTTTATTTCAGTACTGTTTAATCAGGATGATAGGAACACTGTGGACAGTTTTCAGCAAGTTGCAACATTGGAATACAGAAATAAACACTTTTCCAAAAACAAGCTCTAAATCATGTTGAAAAACAGAAATAAACACTTTTCAAAAACAAGCTCCAAATCATGTTGAAATACAGAAATAAGCACTTTTCAAAAACAAGCTCCAAATCATGTTGAAATACAGAAATAAACACTTTTCCATAAACAAGCTCTAAATCATGTTTGATGCTCTCTGTAAGTTAATTTTATTTCAGTACTGTTTAATCAGGATGATAGGAACACTGTGGACAGTTTTCAGCAAGTTGCAACATTGAAATACAAAAATAAACACTTTTCCAAAAACAAGCTCTAAATCATGTTGAAATACAGAAAAAACACTTTTCAAAAACAAGCTCCAAATCATGTTGAAATACAGAAATAAGCACTTTTCAAATACAAGCTCCAAGTCATGTTGAAATACAGAAATAAACACTTTTCCATAAACAAGCTCTAAATCATGTTTGATGCACTCTGTAAGTTAATTTTATTTCAGTACTGTTTAATCAGGATGATAGTAACACTGTGGACGGTTTTCAGCAAGTTGCAACATTGGAATACAGAAATAAACACTTTTCCAAAAACAAGCTCTAAATCATGTTGAAATACAGAAATAAGCACTTTTCAAATACAAGCTCCAAGTCATGTTGAAATACAGAAATAAACACTTTTCCATAAACAAGCTCTAAATCATGTTTGATGCTCTCTGTAAGTTAATTTTATTTCAGTACTGTTTAATCAGGATGATAGGAACACTGTGGACGGTTTTCAGCAAGTTGCAACATTGGAATACAGAAATAAACACTTTTCCAAAAACAAGCTCTAAATCATGTTGAAATACAGAAATAAACACTTTTCAAAAACAAGCTCCAAATCATGTTGAAATACAGAAATAAGCACTTTTCAAAAACAAGCTCCAAATCATGTTGAAATACAGAAATAAACACTTTTCCATAAACAAGCTCTAAATCATGTTTGATGCTCTCTGTAAGTTAATTTTATTTCAGTACTGTTTAATCAGGATGATAGTAACACTGTGGACGGTTTTCAGTAAGTTGCAACATTGGAATACAGAAATAAACACTTTTCCAAAAACAAGCTCTAAATCATGTTGAAAAACAGAAATAAACACTTTTCAAAAACAAGCTCCAAATCATGTTGAAATACAGAAATAAGCACTTTTCAAAAACAAGCTCCAAATCATGTTAAAATACAGAAATAAACACTTTTCCATAAACAAGCTCTAAATCATGTTTGATGCTCTCTGTAAGTTAATTTTATTTCAGTACTGTTTAATCAGGATGATAGGAACACTGTGGACGGTTTTCAGCAAGTTGCAACATTGGAATACAGAAATAAACACTTTTCCAAAAACAAGCTCTAAATCATGTTGAAAAACAGAAATAAACACTTTTCAAAAACAAGCTCCAAATCATGTTGAAATACAGAAATAAGCACTTTTCAAATACAAGCTCCAAGTCATGTTGAAATACAGAAATAAACACTTTTCCATAAACAAGCTCTAAATCATGTTTGATGCTCTCTGTAAGTTAATTTTATTTCAGTACTGTTTAATCAGGATGATAGGAACACTGTGGACGGTTTTCAGCAAGTTGCAACATTGGAATACAGAAATAAACACTTTTCCAAAAACAAGCTCTAAATCATGTTGAAATACAGAAATAAACACTTTTCAAAAACAAGCTCCAAATCATGTTGAAATACAGAAATAAGCACTTTTCAAAAACAAGCTCCAAATCATGTTGAAATACAGAAATAAACACTTTTCCATAAACAAGCTCTAAATCATGTTTGATGCTCTCTGTAAGTTAATTTTATTTCAGTACTGTTTAATCAGGATGATAGTAACACTGTGGACGGTTTTCAGTAAGTTGCAACATTGGAATACAGAAATAAACACTTTTCCAAAAACAAGCTCTAAATCATGTTGAAAAACAGAAATAAACACTTTTCAAAAACAAGCTCCAAATCATGTTGAAATACAGAAATAAGCACTTTTCAAAAACAAGCTCCAAATCATGTTAAAATACAGAAATAAACACTTTTCCATAAACAAGCTCTAAATCATGTTTGATGCTCTCTGTAAGTTAATTTTATTTCAGTACTGTTTAATCAGGATGATAGGAACACTGTGGACGGTTTTCAGCAAGTTGCAACATTGGAATACAGAAATAAACACTTTTCCAAAAACAAGCTCTAAATCATGTTGAAAAACAGAAATAAACACTTTTCAAAAACAAGCTCCAAATCATGTTGAAATACAGAAATAAGCACTTTTCAAAAACAAGCTCCAAATCATGTTAAAATACAGAAATAAACACTTTTCCATAAACAAGCTCTAAATCATGTTTGATGCTCTCTGTAAGTTAATTTTATTTCAGTACTGTTTAATCAGGATGATAGGAACACTGTGGACGGTTTTCAGCAAGTTGCAACATTGGAATACAGAAATAAACACTTTTCCAAAAACAATCTCTAAATCATGTTGAAAAACAGAAATAAACACTTTTCAAAAACAAGCTCCAAATCATGTTGAAATACAGAAATAAGCACTTTTCAAATACAAGCTCCAAGTCATGTTGAAATACAGAAATAAACACTTTTCCATAAACAAGCTCTAAATCATGTTTGATGCTCTCTGTAAGTTAATTTTATTTCAGTACTGTTTAATCAGGATGATAGGAACACTGTGGACGGTTTTCAGCAAGTTGCAACATTGGAATACAGAAATAAACACTTTTCCAAAAACAAGCTCTAAATCATGTTGAAATACAGAAATAAACACTTTTCAAAAACAATCTCCAAATCATGTTGAAATACAGAAATAAGCACTTTTCAAAAACAAGCTCCAAATCATGTTGAAATACAGAAATAAACACTTTTCCATAAACAAGCTCTAAATCATGTTTGATGCTCTCTGTAAGTTAATTTTATTTCAGTACTGTTTAATCAGGATGATAGTAACACTGTGGACGGTTTTCAGTAAGTTGCAACATTGGAATACAGAAATAAACACTTTTCCAAAAACAAGCTCTAAATCATGTTGAAAAACAGAAATAAACACTTTTCAAAAACAAGCTCCAAATCATGTTGAAATACAGAAATAAGCACTTTTCAAAAACAAGCTCCAAATCATGTTAAAATACAGAAGTAAACACTTTTCCATAAACAAGCTCTAAATCATGTTTGATGCTCTCTGTAAGTTAATTTTATTTCAGTACTGTTTAATCAGGATGATAGGAACACTGTGGACGGTTTTCAGCAAGTTGCAACATTGGAATACAGAAATAAACACTTTTCCAAAAACAAGCTCTAAATCATGTTGAAAAACAGAAATAAACACTTTTCAAAAACAAGCTCCAAATCATGTTGAAATACAGAAATAAGCACTTTTCAAAAACAAGCTCCAAATCATGTTGAAATACAGAAATAAACACTTTTCCATAAACAAGCTCTAAATCATGTTTGATGCTCTCTGTAAGTTAATTTTATTTCAGTACTGTTTAATCAGGATGATAGGAACACTGTGGACAGTTTTCAGCAAGTTGCAACATTGAAATACAAAAATAAACACTTTTCCAAAAACAAGCTCTAAATCATGTTGAAATACAGAAAAAACACTTTTCAAAAACAAGCTCCAAATCATGTTGAAATACAGAAATAAGCACTTTTCAAATACAAGCTCCAAGTCATGTTGAAATACAGAAATAAACACTTTTCCATAAACAAGCTCTAAATCATGTTTGATGCACTCTGTAAGTTAATTTTATTTCAGTACTGTTTAATCAGGATGATAGTAACACTGTGGACGGTTTTCAGCAAGTTGCAACATTGGAATACAGAAATAAACACTTTTCCAAAAACAAGCTCTTAAATCATGTTGAAATACAGAAATAAGCACTTTTCAAATACAAGCTCCAAGTCATGTTGAAATACAGAAATAAACACTTTTCCATAAACAAGCTCTAAATCATGTTTGATGCTCTCTGTAAGTTAATTTTATTTCAGTACTGTTTAATCAGGATGATAGGAACACTGTGGACGGTTTTCAGCAAGTTGCAACATTGGAATACAGAAATAAACACTTTTCCAAAAACAAGCTCTAAATCATGTTGAAATACAGAAATAAACACTTTTCAAAAACAAGCTCCAAATCATGTTGAAATACAGAAATAAGCACTTTTCAAAAACAAGCTCCAAATCATGTTGAAATACAGAAATAAACACTTTTCCATAAACAAGCTCTAAATCATGTTTGATGCTCTCTGTAAGTTAATTTTATTTCAGTACTGTTTAATCAGGATGATAGTAACACTGTGGACGGTTTTCAGTAAGTTGCAACATTGGAATACAGAAATAAACACTTTTCCAAAAACAAGCTCTAAATCATGTTGAAAAACAGAAATAAACACTTTTCCATAAACAAGCTCTAAATCATGTTTGATGCTCTCTGTAAGTTAATTTTATTTCAGTACTGTTTAATCAGGATGATAGTAACACTGTGGACGGTTTTCAGTAAGTTGCAACATTGGAATACAGAAATAAACACTTTTCCAAAAACAAGCTCTAAATCATGTTGAAAAACAGAAATAAACACTTTTCAAAAACAAGCTCCAAATCATGTTGAAATACAGAAATAAGCACTTTTCAAAAACAAGCTCCAAATCATGTTAAAATACAGAAATAAACACTTTTCCATAAACAAGCTCTAAATCATGTTTGATGCTCTCTGTAAGTTAATTTTATTTCAGTACTGTTTAATCAGGATGATAGGAACACTGTGGACGGTTTTCAGCAAGTTGCAACATTGGAATACAGAAATAAACACTTTTCCAAAAACAAGCTCTAAATCATGTTGAAAAACAGAAATAAACACTTTTCAAAAACAAGCTCCAAATCATGTTGAAATACAGAAATAAGCACTTTTCAAATACAAGCTCCAAGTCATGTTGAAATACAGAAATAAACACTTTTCCATAAACAAGCTCTAAATCATGTTTGATGCTCTCTGTAAGTTAATTTTATTTCAGTACTGTTTAATCAGGATGATAGGAACACTGTGGACAGTTTTCAGCAAGTTGCAACATTGGAATACAGAAATAAACACTTTTCCAAAAACAAGCTCTAAATCATGTTGAAATACAGAAATAAACACTTTTCAAAAACAAGCTCCAAATCATGTTGAAATACAGAAATAAGCACTTTTCAAAAACAAGCTCCAAATCATGTTGAAATACAGAAATAAACACTTTTCCATAAACAAGCTCTAAATCATGTTTGATGCTCTCTGTAAGTTAATTTTATTTCAGTACTGTTTAATCAGGATGATAGTAACACTGTGGACGGTTTTCAGTAAGTTGCAACATTGGAATACAGAAATAAACACTTTTCCAAAAACAAGCTCTAAATCATGTTGAAAAACAGAAATAAACACTTTTCAAAAACAAGCTCCAAATCATGTTGAAATACAGAAATAAGCACTTTTCAAAAACAAGCTCCAAATCATGTTAAAATACAGAAATAAACACTTTTCCATAAACAAGCTCTAAATCATGTTTGATGCTCTCTGTAAGTTAATTTTATTTCAGTACTGTTTAATCAGGATGATAGGAACACTGTGGACGGTTTTCAGCAAGTTGCAACATTGGAATACAGAAATAAACACTTTTCCAAAAACAAGCTCTAAATCATGTTGAAAAACAGAAATAAACACTTTTCAAAAACAAGCTCCAAATCATGTTGAAATACAGAAATAAGCACTTTTCAAAAACAAGCTCCAAATCATGTTGAAATACAGAAATAAACACTTTTCCATAAACAAGCTCTAAATCATGTTTGATGCTCTCTGTAAGTTAATTTTATTTCAGTACTGTTTAATCAGGATGATAGGAACACTGTGGACAGTTTTCAGCAAGTTGCAACATTGAAATACAAAAATAAACACTTTTCCAAAAACAAGCTCTAAATCATGTTGAAATACAGAAAAAACACTTTTCAAAAACAAGCTCCAAATCATGTTGAAATACAGAAATAAGCACTTTTCAAATACAAGCTCCAAGTCATGTTGAAATACAGAAATAAACACTTTTCCATAAACAAGCTCTAAATCATGTTTGATGCACTCTGTAAGTTAATTTTATTTCAGTACTGTTTAATCAGGATGATAGTAACACTGTGGACGGTTTTCAGCAAGTTGCAACATTGGAATACAGAAATAAACACTTTTCCAAAAACAAGCTCTAAATCATGTTGAAAAACAGAAATAAACACTTTTCAAAAACAAGCTCCAAATCGTGTTGAAATACAGAAATAAACACTTTTCCATAAACAAGCTCTAAATCATGTTTGATGCACTCTGTAAGTAAATTTTATTTCAGTACTGTTTAATCAGGATGATAGTAACACTGTGGACGGTTTTCAGCAAGTTGCAACATTGGAATACAGAAATAAACACTTTTCCAAAAACAAGCTCTAAATCATGTTGAAATACAGAAATAAGCACTTTTCAAATACAAGCTCCAAGTCATGTTGAAATACAGAAATAAACACTTTTCCATAAACAAGCTCTAAATCATGTTTGATGCTCTCTGTAAGTTAATTTTATTTCAGTACTGTTTAATCAGGATGATAGGAACACTGTGGACGGTTTTCAGCAAGTTGCAACATTGGAATACAGAAATAAACACTTTTCCAAAAACAAGCTCTAAATCATGTTGAAATACAGAAATAAACACTTTTCAAAAACAAGCTCCAAATCATGTTGAAATACAGAAATAAGCACTTTTCAAAAACAAGCTCCAAATCATGTTGAAATACAGAAATAAACACTTTTCCATAAACAAGCTCTAAATCATGTTTGATGCTCTCTGTAAGTTAATTTTATTTCAGTACTGTTTAATCAGGATGATAGTAACACTGTGGACGGTTTTCAGTAAGTTGCAACATTGGAATACAGAAATAAACACTTTTCCAAAAACAAGCTCTAAATCATGTTGAAAAACAGAAATAAACACTTTTCAAAAACAAGCTCCAAATCATGTTGAAATACAGAAATAAGCACTTTTCAAAAACAAGCTCCAAATCATGTTAAAATACAGAAATAAACACTTTTCCATAAACAAGCTCTAAATCATGTTTGATGCTCTCTGTAAGTTAATTTTATTTCAGTACTGTTTAATCAGGATGATAGGAACACTGTGGACGGTTTTCAGCAAGTTGCAACATTGGAATACAGAAATAAACACTTTTCCAAAAACAAGCTCTAAATCATGTTGAAATACAGAAATAAACACTTTTCAAAAACAAGCTCCAAATCATGTTGAAATACAGAAATAAGCACTTTTCAAAAACAAGCTCCAAATCATGTTGAAATACAGAAATAAACACTTTTCCATAAACAAGCTCTAAATCATGTTTGATGCTCTCTGTAGGTTAATTTTATTTCAGTACTGTTTAATCAGGATGATAGTAACACTGTGGACGGTTTTCAGTAAGTTGCAACATTGGAATACAGAAATAAACACTTTTCCAAAAACAAGCTCTAAATCATGTTGAAAAACAGAAATAAACACTTTTCAAAAACAAGCTCCAAATCATGTTGAAATACAGAAATAAGCACTTTTCAAAAACAAGCTCCAAATCATGTTAAAATACAGAAATAAACACTTTTCCATAAACAAGCTCTAAATCATGTTTGATGCTCTCTGTAAGTTAATTTTATTTCAGTACTGTTTAATCAGGATGATAGGAACATTGTGGACGGTTTTCAGCAAGTTGCAACATTGGAATACAGAAATAAACACTTTTCCAAAAACAAGCTCTAAATCATGTTGAAAAACAGAAATAAACACTTTTCAAAAACAAGCTCCAAATCATGTTGAAATACAGAAATAAGCACTTTTCAAAAACAAGCTCCAAATCATGTTGAAATACAGAAATAAACACTTTTCCATAAACAAGCTCTAAATCATGTTTGATGCTCTCTGTAAGTTAATTTTATTTCAGTACTGTTTAATCAGGATGATAGGAACACTGTGGACAGTTTTCAGCAAGTTGCAACATTGAAATACAAAAATAAACACTTTTCCAAAAACAAGCTCTAAATCATGTTGAAATACAGAAAAAACACTTTTCAAAAACAAGCTCCAAATCATGTTGAAATACAGAAATAAGCACTTTTCAAATACAAGCTCCAAGTCATGTTGAAATACAGAAATAAACACTTTTCCATAAACAAGCTCTAAATCATGTTTGATGCACTCTGTAAGTTAATTTTATTTCAGTACTGTTTAATCAGGATGATAGTAACACTGTGGACGGTTTTCAGCAAGTTGCAACATTGGAATACAGAAATAAACACTTTTCCAAAAACAAGCTCTTAAATCATGTTGAAATACAGAAATAAGCACTTTTCAAATACAAGCTCCAAGTCATGTTGAAATACAGAAATAAACACTTTTCCATAAACAAGCTCTAAATCATGTTTGATGCTCTCTGTAAGTTAATTTTATTTCAGTACTGTTTAATCAGGATGATAGGAACACTGTGGACGGTTTTCAGCAAGTTGCAACATTGGAATACAGAAATAAACACTTTTCCAAAAACAAGCTCTAAATCATGTTGAAATACAGAAATAAACACTTTTCAAAAACAAGCTCCAAATCATGTTGAAATACAGAAATAAGCACTTTTCAAAAACAAGCTCCAAATCATGTTGAAATACAGAAATAAACACTTTTCCATAAACAAGCTCTAAATCATGTTTGATGCTCTCTGTAAGTTAATTTTATTTCAGTACTGTTTAATCAGGATGATAGGAACACTGTGGACGGTTTTCAGCAAGTTGCAACATTGGAATACAGAAATAAACACTTTTCCAAAAACAAGCTCTAAATCATGTTGAAAAACAGAAATAAACACTTTTCAAAAACAAGCTCCAAATCATGTTGAAATACAGAAATAAGCACTTTTCAAAAACAAGCTCCAAATCATGTTGAAATACAGAAATAAACACTTTTCCATAAACAAGCTCTAAATCATGTTTGATGCTCTCTGTAAGTTAATTTTATTTCAGTACTGTTTAATCAGGATGATAGGAACACTGTGGACAGTTTTCAGCAAGTTGCAACATTGAAATACAAAAATAAACACTTTTCCAAAAACAAGCTCTAAATCATGTTGAAAAACAGAAATAAACACTTTTCAAAAACAAGCTCCAAATCGTGTTGAAATACAGAAATAAACACTTTTCCATAAACAAGCTCTAAATCATGTTTGATGCACTCTGTAAGTAAATTTTATTTCAGTACTGTTTAATCAGGATGATAGTAACACTGTGGACGGTTTTCAGCAAGTTGCAACATTGGAGTACAGAAATAAACACTTTTCCAAAAACAAGCTCTAAATCATGTTGAAAAACAGAAATAAACACTTTTCAAAAACAAGCTCCAAATCATGTTGAAATACAGAAATAAGCACTTTTCAAAAACAAGCTCCAAATCATGTTGAAATACAGAAATAAACACTTATCCATAAACAAGCTCTAAATCATGTTTGATGCTCTCTGTAAGTTAATTTTATTTCAGTACTGTTTAATCAGGATGATAGGAACACTGTGGACAGTTTTCAGCAAGTTGCAACATTGAAATACAAAAATAAACACTTTTCCAAAAACAAGCTCTAAATCATGTTGAAATACAGAAAAAACACTTTTCAAAAACAAGCTCCAAATCATGTTGAAATACAGAAATAAGCACTTTTCAAATACAAGCTCCAAGTCATGTTGAAATACAGAAATAAACACTTTTCCATAAACAAGCTCTAAATCATGTTTGATGCACTCTGTAAGTTAATTTTATTTCAGTACTGTTTAATCAGGATGATAGGAACACTGTGGACAGTTTTCAGCAAGTTGCAACATTGAAATACAAAAATAAACACTTTTCCAAAAACAAGCTCTAAATCATGTTGAAATACAGAAAAAACACTTTTCAAAAACAAGCTCCAAATCATGTTGAAATACAGAAATAAGCACTTTTCAAATACAAGCTCCAAGTCATGTTGAAATACAGAAATAAACACTTTTCCATAAACAAGCTCTAAATCATGTTTGATGCTCTCTGTAAGTTAATTTTATTTCAGTACTGTTTAATCAGGATGATAGTAACACTGTGGACGGTTTTCAGCAAGTTGCAACATTGGAATACAGAAATAAACACTTTTCCAAAAACAAGCTCTAAATCATGTTGAAAAACAGAAATAAACACTTTTCAAAAACAAGCTCCAAATCATGTTGAAATACAGAAATAAGCACTTTTCAAAAACAAGCTCCAAATCATGTTAAAATACAGAAATAAACACTTTTCCATAAACAAGCTCTAAATCATGTTTGATGCTCTCTGTAAGTTAATTTTATTTCAGTACTGTTTAATCAGGATGATAGGAACACTGTGGACGGTTTTCAGCAAGTTGCAACATTGGAATACAGAAATAAACACTTTTCCAAAAACAAGCTCTAAATCATGTTGAAAAACAGAAATAAACACTTTTCAAAAACAAGCTCCAAATCATGTTGAAATACAGAAATAAGCACTTTTCAAATACAAGCTCCAAGTCATGTTGAAATACAGAAATAAACACTTTTCCATAAACAAGCTCTAAATCATGTTTGATGCACTCTGTAAGTTAATTTTATTTCAGTACTGTTTAATCAGGATGATAGGAACACTGTGGACAGTTTTCAGCAAGTTGCAACATTGAAATACAAAAATAAACACTTTTCCAAAAACAAGCTCTAAATCATGTTGAAATACAGAAAAAACACTTTTCAAAAACAAGCTCCAAATCATGTTGAAATACAGAAATAAGCACTTTTCAAATACAAGCTCCAAGTCATGTTGAAATACAGAAATAAACACTTTTCCATAAACAAGCTCTAAATCATGTTTGATGCTCTCTGTAAGTTAATTTTATTTCAGTACTGTTTAATCAGGATGATAGTAACACTGTGGACGGTTTTCAGTAAGTTGCAACATTGGAATACAGAAATAAACACTTTTCCAAAAACAAGCTCTAAATCATGTTGAAAAACAGAAATAAACACTTTTCAAAAACAAGCTCCAAATCATGTTGAAATACAGAAATAAGCACTTTTCAAATACAAGCTCCAAGTCATGTTGAAATACAGAAATAAACACTTTTCCATAAACAAGCTCTAAATCATGTTTGATGCACTCTGTAAGTTAATTTTATTTCAGTACTGTTTAATCAGGATGATAGGAACACTGTGGACGGTTTTCAGCAAGTTGCAACATTGGAATACAGAAATAAACACTTTTCCAAAAACAAGCTCTAAATCATGTTGAAATACAGAAATAAACACTTTTCAAAAACAAGCTCCAAATCATGTTGAAATACAGAAATAAGCACTTTTCAAATACAAGCTCCAAGTCATGTTGAAATACAGAAATAAACACTTTTCCATAAACAAGCTCTAAATCATGTTTGATGCACTCTGTAAGTTAATTTTATTTCAGTACTGTTTAATCAGGATGATAGGAACACTGTGGACGGTTTTCAGCAAGTTGCAACATTGGAATACAGAAATAAACACTTTTCCAAAAACAAGCTCTAAATCATGTTGAAATACAGAAATAAACACTTTTCAAAAACAAGCTCCAAATCATGTTGAAATACAGAAATAAGCACTTTTCAAAAACAAGCTCCAAATCATGTTGAAATACAGAAATAAACACTTTTCCATAAACAAGCTCTAAATCATGTTTGATGCTCTCTGTAAGTTAATTTTATTTCAGTACTGTTTAATCAGGATGATAGTAACACTGTGGACGGTTTTCAGTAAGTTGCAACATTGGAATACAGAAATAAACACTTTTCCAAAAACAAGCTCTAAATCATGTTGAAAAACAGAAATAAACACTTTTCAAAAACAAGCTCCAAATCATGTTGAAATACAGAAATAAGCACTTTTCAAAAACAAGCTCCAAATCATGTTAAAATACAGAAATAAACACTTTTCCATAAACAAGCTCTAAATCATGTTTGATGCTCTCTGTAAGTTAATTTTATTTCAGTACTGTTTAATCAGGATGATAGGAACACTGTGGACGGTTTTCAGCAAGTTGCAACATTGGAATACAGAAATAAACACTTTTCCAAAAACAAGCTCTAAATCATGTTGAAAAACAGAAATAAACACTTTTCAAAAACAAGCTCCAAATCATGTTGAAATACAGAAATAAGCACTTTTCAAAAACAAGCTCCAAATCATGTTGAAATACAGAAATAAACACTTTTCCATAAACAAGCTCTAAATCATGTTTGATGCTCTCTGTAAGTTAATTTTATTTCAGTACTGTTTAATCAGGATGATAGGAACACTGTGGACAGTTTTCAGCAAGTTGCAACATTGAAATACAAAAATAAACACTTTTCCAAAAACAAGCTCTAAATCATGTTGAAATACAGAAAAAACACTTTTCAAAAACAAGCTCCAAATCATGTTGAAATACAGAAATAAGCACTTTTCAAATACAAGCTCCAAGTCATGTTGAAATACAGAAATAAACACTTTTCCATAAACAAGCTCTAAATCATGTTTGATGCACTCTGTAAGTTAATTTTATTTCAGTACTGTTTAATCAGGATGATAGGAACACTGTGGACGGTTTTCAGCAAGTTGCAACATTGGAATACAGAAATAAACACTTTTCCAAAAACAAGCTCTAAATCATGTTGAAATACAGAAATAAACACTTTTCAAAAACAAGCTCCAAATCATGTTGAAATACAGAAATAAGCACTTTTCAAAAACAAGCTCCAAATCATGTTGAAATACAGAAATAAACACTTTTCCATAAACAAGCTCTAAATCATGTTTGATGCTCTCTGTAAGTTAATTTTATTTCAGTACTGTTTAATCAGGATGATAGTAACACTGTGGACGGTTTTCAGTAAGTTGCAACATTGGAATACAGAAATAAACACTTTTCCAAAAACAAGCTCTAAATCATGTTGAAAAACAGAAATAAACACTTTTCAAAAACAAGCTCCAAATCATGTTGAAATACAGAAATAAGCACTTTTCAAAAACAAGCTCCAAATCATGTTAAAATACAGAAATAAACACTTTTCCATAAACAAGCTCTAAATCATGTTTGATGCTCTCTGTAAGTTAATTTTATTTCAGTACTGTTTAATCAGGATGATAGGAACACTGTGGACGGTTTTCAGCAAGTTGCAACATTGGAATACAGAAATAAACACTTTTCCAAAAACAAGCTCTAAATCATGTTGAAAAACAGAAATAAACACTTTTCAAAAACAAGCTCCAAATCATGTTGAAATACAGAAATAAGCACTTTTCAAAAACAAGCTCCAAATCATGTTGAAATACAGAAATAAACACTTTTCCATAAACAAGCTCTAAATCATGTTTGATGCTCTCTGTAAGTTAATTTTATTTCAGTACTGTTTAATCAGGATGATAGGAACACTGTGGACAGTTTTCAGCAAGTTGCAACATTGAAATACAAAAATAAACACTTTTCCAAAAACAAGCTCTAAATCATGTTGAAATACAGAAAAAACACTTTTCAAAAACAAGCTCCAAATCATGTTGAAATACAGAAATAAGCACTTTTCAAATACAAGCTCCAAGTCATGTTGAAATACAGAAATAAACACTTTTCCATAAACAAGCTCTAAATCATGTTTGATGCACTCTGTAAGTTAATTTTATTTCAGTACTGTTTAATCAGGATGATAGTAACACTGTGGACGGTTTTCAGCAAGTTGCAACATTGGAATACAGAAATAAACACTTTTCCAAAAACAAGCTCTAAATCATGTTGAAAAACAGAAATAAACACTTTTCAAAAACAAGCTCCAAATCGTGTTGAAATACAGAAATAAACACTTTTCCATAAACAAGCTCTAAATCATGTTTGATGCACTCTGTAAGTAAATTTTATTTCAGTACTGTTTAATCAGGATGATAGTAACACTGTGGACGGTTTTCAGCAAGTTGCAACATTGGAGTACAGAAATAAACACTTTTCCAAAAACAAGCTCTAAATCATGTTGAAAAACAGAAATAAACACTTTTCAAAAACAAGCTCCAAATCATGTTGAAATACAGAAATAAGCACTTTTCAAAAACAAGCTCCAAATCATGTTGAAATACAGAAATAAACACTTTTCCATAAACAAGCTCTAAATCATGTTTGATGCTCTCTGTAAGTTAATTTTATTTCAGTACTGTTTAATCAGGATGATAGGAACACTGTGGACAGTTTTCAGCAAGTTGCAACATTGAAATACAAAAATAAACACTTTTCCAAAAACAAGCTCTAAATCATGTTGAAATACAGAAAAAACACTTTTCAAAAACAAGCTCCAAATCATGTTGAAATACAGAAATAAGCACTTTTCAAATACAAGCTCCAAGTCATATTGAAATACAGAAATAAACACTTTTCCATAAACAAGCTCTAAATCATGTTTGATGCACTCTGTAAGTTAATTTTATTTCAGTACTGTTTAATCAGGATGATAGGAACACTGTGGACAGTTTTCAGCAAGTTGCAACATTGAAATACAAAAATAAACACTTTTCCAAAAACAAGCTCTAAATCATGTTGAAATACAGAAAAAACACTTTTCAAAAACAAGCTCCAAATCATGTTGAAATACAGAAATAAGCACTTTTCAAATACAAGCTCCAAGTCATGTTGAAATACAGAAATAAACACTTTTCCATAAACAAGCTCTAAATCATGTTTGATGCACTCTGTAAGTTAATTTTATTTCAGTACTGTTTAATCAGGATGATAGTAACACTGTGGACGGTTTTCAGCAAGTTGCAACATTGGAATACAGAAATAAACACTTTTCCAAAAACAAGCACTAAATCATGTTGAAAAACAGAAATAAACACTTTTCAAAAACAAGCTCCAAATCGTGTTGAAATACAGAAATAAACACTTTTCCATAAACAAGCTCTAAATCATGTTTGATGCACTCTGTAAGTAAATTTTAATTCAGTACTGTTTAATCAGGATGATAGTAACACTGTGGACGGTTTTCAGCAAGTTGCAACATTGGAATACAGAAATAAACACTTTTCCAAAAACAAGCTCTAAATCATGTTGAAATACAGAAATAAACACTTTTCAAAAACAAGCTCCAAATCATGTTGAAATACAGAAATAAGCACTTTTCAAAAACAAGCTCCAAATCATGTTGAAATACAGAAATAAACACTTTTCCATAAACAAGCTCTAAATCATGTTTGATGCACTCTGTAATTTAATTTTATTTCAGTACTGTTTAATCAGGATGATAGGAACACTGTGGACAGTTTTCAGCAAGTTGCAACATTGAAATACAGAAATAAACACTTTTCCAAAAACAAGCTCTAAATCATGTTGAAAAAGAGAAATAAACACTTTTCAAAAACAAGCTCCAAATCATGTTGAAATACAGAAATAAGCACTTTTCAAAAACAAGCTCCAAATCATGTTGAAATACAGAAATAAACACTTTTCCATAAACAAGCTCTAAATCATGTTTGATGCACTCTGTAAGTTAATTTTATTTCAGTACTGTTTAATCAGGATGATAGTAACACTGTGGACGGTTTTCAGCAAGTTGCAACATTGGAATACAGAAATAAGCACTTTTCAAAAACAAGCTCCAAATCATGTTGAAATACAGAAATAAACACTTTTCCATAAACAAGCTCTAAATCATGTTTGATGCACTCTGTAAGTTAATTTTATTTCAGTACTGTTTAATCAGGATGATAGTAACACTGTGGACGGTTTTCAGCAAGTTGCAACATTGGAATACAGAAATAAACACTTTTCCAAAAACAAGCTCTAAATCATGTTGAAATACAGAAATAAACACTTTTCAAAAACAAGCTCCAAATCATGTTGAAATACAGAAATAAGCACTTTTCAAAAACAAGCTCCAAATCATGTTGAAATACAGAAATAAACACTTTTCCATAAACAAGCTCTAAATCATGTTTGATGCACTCTGTAAGTTAATTTTATTTCAGTACTGTTTAATCAGGATGATAGTAACACTGTGGACGGTTTTCAGCAAGTTGCAACATTGGAATACAGAAATAAACACTTTTCCAAAAACAAGCTCCAAATCATGTTGAAATACAGAAATAAGCACTTTTCAAAAACAAGCTCCAAATCATGTTGAAATACAGAAATAAACACTTTTCCATAAACAAGCTCTAAATCATGTTTGATGCACTCTGTAAGTTAATTTTATTTCAGTACTGTTTAATCAGGATGATAGGAACACTGTGGACAGTTTTCAGCAAGTTGCAACATTGAAATACAGAAATAAACACTTTTCCAAAAACAAGCTCTAAATCATGTTGAAATACAGAAAAAACACTTTTCAAAAACAAGCTCCAAATCATGTTGAAATACAGAAATAAGCACTTTTCAAATACAAGCTCCAAATCATGTTGAAATACAGAAATAAACTCTTTTCCATAAACAAGCTCTAAATCATGTTTGAAGCACTCTGTAAGTTAATTTTATTTCAGTACTGTTTAATCAGGATGATAGTAACACTGTCGACGGTTTTCAGCAAGTTGCAACATTGGAATACAGAAATAAACACTTTTCCAAAAACAAGCTCTAAATCATGTTGAAAAAGAGAAATAAACACTTTTCAAAAACAAGCTCTAAATCATGTTGAAATACAGAAATAAGCACTTTTCAAAAACAAGCTCCAAATCATGTTGAAATACAGAAATAAACACTTTTCCATAAACAAGCTCTAAATCATGTTTGATGCACTCTGTAAGTTAATTTTATTTCAGTACTGTTTAATCAGGATGATAGTAACACTGTGGACGGTTTTCAGCAAGTTGCAACATTGGAATACAGAAATAAACACTTTTCCAAAAACAAGCTCTAAATCATGTTGAAAAACAGAAATAAGCACTTTTCAAAAACAAGCTCCAAATCATGTTGAAATACAGAAATAAACACTTTTCCATAAACAAGCTCTAAATCATGTTTGATGCACTCTGTAAGTTAATTTTATTTCAGTACTGTTTAATCAGGATGATAGTAACACTGTGGACGGTTTTCAGCAAGTTGCAACATTGGAATACAGAAATAAACACTTTTCCAAAAACAAGCTCTAAATCATGTTGAAAAACAGAAATAAACACTTTTCAAAAACAAGCTCCAAATCATGTTGAAATACAGAAATAAGCACTTTTCCATAAACAAGCTCTAAATCATGTTTGATGCTCTCTGTAAGTTAATTTTATTTCAGTATTGTTTAATCAGGATGATAGGAACATTGTGGACGGTTTTCAGCAAGTTGCAACATTGGAATACAGAAATAAACACTTTTCCAAAAACAAGCTCTAAATCATGTTGAAAAACAGAAATAAACACTTTTCAAAAACAAGCTCCAAATCATGTTGAAATACAGAAATAAGCACTTTTCAAAAACAAGCTCCAAATCATGTTGAAATACAGAAATAAACACTTTTCCATAAACAAGCTCTAAATCATGTTTGATGCACTCTGTAAGTTAATTTTATTTCAGTACTGTTTAATCAGGATGATAGTAACACTGTGGACGGTTTTCAGCAAGTTGCAACATTGGAATACAGAAATAAACACTTTTCCAAAAACAAGCTCTAAATCGTGTTGAAATACAGAAAAAACACTTTTCAAAAACAAGCTCCAAATCATGTTGAAATACAGAAATAAGCACTTTTCAAAAACAAGCTCCAAATCATGTTGAAATACAGAAATAAACACTTTTCCATAAACAAGCTCTAAATCATGTTTGATGCTCTCTGTAAGTTAATTTTATTTCAGTACTGTTTAATCAGGATGATAGGAACACTGTATACAGTTTTCAGCAAGTTGCAACATTGAAATACAGAAAAAAACACTTTTCCAAAAACAAGCTCTAAATCTTGTTGAAATACAGAAATAAACACTTTTCAAAAACAAGCTCCAAATCATGTTGAAATACAGAAATAAGCACTTTTCAAAAACAAGATCCAAATCATGTTGAAATACAGAAATAAACACTTTTCCATAAACAAGCTCTAAATCATGTTTGATGCTCTCTGTAAGTTAATTTTATTTCAGTACTGTTTAATCAGGATGATAGTAACACTGTGGACGGTTTTCAGCAAGTTGCAACATTGGAATACAGAAATAAGCACTTTTCAAAAACAAGCTCCAAATCATGTTGAAATACAGAAATAAACACTTTTCCATAAACAAGCTCTAAATCATGTTTGATGCACTCTGTAAGTTAATTTTATTTCAGTACTGTTTAATCAGGATGATAGTAACACTGTGGACGGTTTTCAGCAAGTTGCAACATTGGAATACAGAAATAAACACTTTTCCAAAAACAAGCTCTAAATCATCTTGAAATACAGAAATAAACACTTTTCAAAAACAAGCTCCAAATCATGTTGAAATACAGAAATAAGCACTTTTCAAAAACAAGCTCCAAATCATGTTGAAATACAGAAATAAACACTTTTCCATAAACAAGCTCTAAATCATGTTTGATGCACTCTGTAAGTTAATTTTATTTCAGTACTGTTTAATCAGGATGATAGTAACACTGTGGACGGTTTTCAGCAAGTTGCAACATTGGAATACAGAAATAAACACTTTTCCAAAAACAAGCTCTAAATCATGTTGAAAAAGAGAAATAAACACTTTTCAAAAACAAGCTCCAAATCATGTTGAAATACAGAAATAAGCACTTTTCAAAAACAAGCTCCAAATCATGTTGAAATACAGAAATAAACACTTTTCCATAAACAAGCTCTAAATCATGTTTGATGCACTCTGTAAGTTAATTTTATTTCAGTACTGTTTAATCAGGATGATAGGAACACTGTGGACAGTTTTCAGCAAGTTGCAACATTGAAATACAGAAATAAACACTTTTCCAAAAACAAGCTCTAAATCATGTTGAAATACAGAAAAAACACTTTTCAAAAACAAGCTCCAAATCATGTTGAAATACAGAAATAAGCACTTTTCAAATACAAGCTCCAAATCATGTTGAAATACAGAAATAAACTCTTTTCCATAAACAAGCTCTAAATCATGTTTGAAGCACTCTGTAAGTTAATTTTATTTCAGTACTGTTTAATCAGGATGATAGTAACACTGTCGACGGTTTTCAGCAAGTTGCAACATTGGAATACAGAAATAAACACTTTTCCAAAAACAAGCTCTAAATCATGTTGAAAAAGAGAAATAAACACTTTTCAAAAACAAGCTCTAAATCATGTTGAAATACAGAAATAAGCACTTTTCAAAAACAAGCTCCAAATCATGTTGAAATACAGAAATAAACACTTTTCCATAAACAAGCTCTAAATCATGTTTGATGCACTCTGTAAGTTAATTTTATTTCAGTACTGTTTAATCAGGATGATAGTAACACTGTGGACGGTTTTCAGCAAGTTGCAACATTGGAATACAGAAATAAACACTTTTCCAAAAACAAGCTCTAAATCATGTTGAAAAACAGAAATAAGCACTTTTCAAAAACAAGCTCCAAATCATGTTGAAATACAGAAATAAACACTTTTCCATAAACAAGCTCTAAATCATGTTTGATGCACTCTGTAAGTTAATTTTATTTCAGTACTGTTTAATCAGGATGATAGTAACACTGTGGACGGTTTTCAGCAAGTTGCAACATTGGAATACAGAAATAAACACTTTTCCAAAAACAAGCTCTAAATCATGTTGAAAAACAGAAATAAACACTTTTCAAAAACAAGCTCCAAATCATGTTGAAATACAGAAATAAGCACTTTTCCATAAACAAGCTCTAAATCATGTTTGATGCTCTCTGTAAGTTAATTTTATTTCAGTATTGTTTAATCAGGATGATAGGAACATTGTGGACGGTTTTCAGCAAGTTGCAACATTGGAATACAGAAATAAACACTTTTCCAAAAACAAGCTCTAAATCATGTTGAAAAACAGAAATAAACACTTTTCAAAAACAAGCTCCAAATCATGTTGAAATACAGAAATAAGCACTTTTCAAAAACAAGCTCCAAATCATGTTGAAATACAGAAATAAACACTTTTCCATAAACAAGCTCTAAATCATGTTTGATGCACTCTGTAAGTTAATTTTATTTCAGTACTGTTTAATCAGGATGATAGTAACACTGTGGACGGTTTTCAGCAAGTTGCAACATTGGAATACAGAAATAAACACTTTTCCAAAAACAAGCTCTAAATCGTGTTGAAATACAGAAAAAACACTTTTCAAAAACAAGCTCCAAATCATGTTGAAATACAGAAATAAGCACTTTTCAAAAACAAGCTCCAAATCATGTTGAAATACAGAAATAAACACTTTTCCATAAACAAGCTCTAAATCATGTTTGATGCTCTCTGTAAGTTAATTTTATTTCAGTACTGTTTAATCAGGATGATAGGAACACTGTGGACGGTTTTCAGCAAGTTGCAACATTGGAATACAGAAATAAACACTTTTCCAAAAACAAGCTCTAAATCATCTTGAAATACAGAAATAAACACTTTTCAAAAACAAGCTCCAAATCATGTTGAAATACAGAAATAAGCACTTTTCAAAAACAAGCTCCAAATCATGTTGAAATACAGAAATAAACACTTTTCCATAAACAAGCTCTAAATCATGTTTGATGCACTCTGTAAGTTAATTTTATTTCAGTACTGTTTAATCAGGATGATAGTAACACTGTGGACGGTTTTCAGCAAGTTGCAACATTGGAATACAGAAATAAACACTTTTCCAAAAACAAGCTCTAAATCATGTTGAAAAAGAGAAATAAACACTTTTCAAAAACAAGCTCCAAATCATGTTGAAATACAGAAATAAGCACTTTTCAAAAACAAGCTCCAAATCATGTTGAAATACAGAAATAAACACTTTTCCATAAACAAGCTCTAAATCATGTTTGATGCACTCTGTAAGTTAATTTTATTTCAGTACTGTTTAATCAGGATGATAGGAACACTGTGGACAGTTTTCAGCAAGTTGCAACATTGAAATACAGAAATAAACACTTTTCCAAAAACAAGCTCTAAATCATGTTGAAATACAGAAAAAACACTTTTCAAAAACAAGCTCCAAATCATGTTGAAATACAGAAATAAGCACTTTTCAAATACAAGCTCCAAATCATGTTGAAATACAGAAATAAACACTTTTCCATAAACAAGCTCTAAATCATGTTTGAAGCACTCTGTAAGTTAATTTTATTTCAGTACTGTTTAATCAGGATGATAGTAACACTGTCGACGGTTTTCAGCAAGTTGCAACATTGGAATACAGAAATAAACACTTTTCCAAAAACAAGCTCTAAATCATGTTGAAAAAGAGAAATAAACACTTTTCAAAAACAAGCTCTAAATCATGTTGAAATACAGAAATAAGCACTTTTCAAAAACAAGCTCCAAATCATGTTGAAATACAGAAATAAACACTTTTCCATAAACAAGCTCTAAATCATGTTTGATGCACTCTGTAAGTTAATTTTATTTCAGTACTGTTTAATCAGGATGATAGTAACACTGTGGACGGTTTTCAGCAAGTTGCAACATTGGAATACAGAAATAAACACTTTTCCAAAAACAAGCTCTAAATCATGTTGAAAAACAGAAATAAGCACTTTTCAAAAACAAGCTCCAAATCATGTTGAAATACAGAAATAAACACTTTTCCATAAACAAGCTCTAAATCATGTTTGATGCACTCTGTAAGTTAATTTTATTTCAGTACTGTTTAATCAGGATGATAGTAACACTGTGGACGGTTTTCAGCAAGTTGCAACATTGGAATACAGAAATAAACACTTTTCCAAAAACAAGCTCTAAATCATGTTGAAAAACAGAAATAAACACTTTTCAAAAACAAGCTCCAAATCATGTTGAAATACAGAAATAAGCACTTTTCCATAAACAAGCTCTAAATCATGTTTGATGCTCTCTGTAAGTTAATTTTATTTCAGTATTGTTTAATCAGGATGATAGGAACATTGTGGACGGTTTTCAGCAAGTTGCAACATTGGAATACAGAAATAAACACTTTTCCAAAAACAAGCTCTAAATCATGTTGAAAAACAGAAATAAACACTTTTCAAAAACAAGCTCCAAATCATGTTGAAATACAGAAATAAGCACTTTTCAAAAACAAGCTCCAAATCATGTTGAAATACAGAAATAAACACTTTTCCATAAACAAGCTCTAAATCATGTTTGATGCACTCTGTAAGTTAATTTTATTTCAGTACTGTTTAATCAGGATGATAGTAACACTGTGGACGGTTTTCAGCAAGTTGCAACATTGGAATACAGAAATAAACACTTTTCCAAAAACAAGCTCTAAATCGTGTTGAAATACAGAAAAAACACTTTTCAAAAACAAGCTCCAAATCATGTTGAAATACAGAAATAAGCACTTTTCAAAAACAAGCTCCAAATCATGTTGAAATACAGAAATAAACACTTTTCCATAAACAAGCTCTAAATCATGTTTGATGCTCTCTGTAAGTTAATTTTATTTCAGTACTGTTTAATCAGGATGATAGGAACACTGTATACAGTTTTCAGCAAGTTGCAACATTGAAATACAGAAAAAAACACTTTTCCAAAAACAAGCTCTAAATCTTGTTGAAATACAGAAATAAACACTTTTCAAAAACAAGCTCCAAATCATGTTGAAATACAGAAATAAGCACTTTTCAAAAACAAGCTCCAAATCATGTTGAAATACAGAAATAAACACTTTTCCATAAACAAGCTCTAAATCATGTTTGATGCTCTCTGTAAGTTAATTTTATTTCACTACTGTTTAATCAGGATGATAGTAACACTGTGGACGGTTTTCAGCAAGTTGCAACATTGGAATACAGAAATAAACACTTTTCCAAAAACAAGCTCTAAATCATGTTGAAAAACAGAAATAAACACTTTTCAAAAACAAGCTCCAAATCATGTTGAAATACAGAAATAAGCACTTTTCAAAAACAAGCTCCAAATCATGTTGAAATACAGAAATAAACACTTTTCCATAAACAAGCTCTAAATCATGTTTGATGCTCTCTGTAAGTTAATTTTATTTCAGTACTGTTTAATCAGGATGATAGTAACACTGTGGACGGTTTTCAGCAAGTTGCAACATTGGAATACAGAAATAAACACTTTTCCAAAAACAAGCTCAAAATCATCTTGAAATACAGAAATAAACACTTTTCAAAAACAAGCTCCAAATCATGTTGAAATACAGAAATAAGCACTTTTCAAAAACAAGCTCCAAATCATGTTGAAATACAGAAATAAACACTTTTCCATAAACAAGCTCTAAATCATGTTTGATGCACTCTGTAAGTTAATTTTATTTCAGTACTGTTTAATCAGGATGATAGTAACACTGTGGACGGTTTTCAGCAAGTTGCAACATTGGAATACAGAAATAAACACTTTTCCAAAAACAAGCTCTAAATCATGTTGAAAAAGAGAAATAAACACTTTTCAAAAACAAGCTCCAAATCATGTTGAAATACAGAAATAAGCACTTTTCAAAAACAAGCTCCAAATCATGTTGAAATACAGAAATAAACACTTTTCCATAAACAAGCTCTAAATCATGTTTGATGCACTCTGTAAGTTAATTTTATTTCAGTACTGTTTAATCAGGATGATAGGAACACTGTGGACAGTTTTCAGCAAGTTGCAACATTGAAATACAGAAATAAACACTTTTCCAAAAACAAGCTCTAAATCATGTTGAAATACAGAAAAAACACTTTTCAAAAACAAGCTCCAAATCATGTTGAAATACAGAAATAAGCACTTTTCAAATACAAGCTCCAAATCATGTTGAAATACAGAAATAAACTCTTTTCCATAAACAAGCTCTAAATCATGTTTGAAGCACTCTGTAAGTTAATTTTATTTCAGTACTGTTTAATCAGGATGATAGTAACACTGTCGACGGTTTTCAGCAAGTTGCAACATTGGAATACAGAAATAAACACTTTTCCAAAAACAAGCTCTAAATCATGTTGAAAAAGAGAAATAAACACTTTTCAAAAACAAGCTCTAAATCATGTTGAAATACAGAAATAAGCACTTTTCAAAAACAAGCTCCAAATCATGTTGAAATACAGAAATAAACACTTTTCCATAAACAAGCTCTAAATCATGTTTGATGCACTCTGTAAGTTAATTTTATTTCAGTACTGTTTAATCAGGATGATAGTAACACTGTGGACGGTTTTCAGCAAGTTGCAACATTGGAATACAGAAATAAACACTTTTCCAAAAACAAGCTCTAAATCATGTTGAAAAACAGAAATAAGCACTTTTCAAAAACAAGCTCCAAATCATGTTGAAATACAGAAATAAACACTTTTCCATAAACAAGCTCTAAATCATGTTTGATGCACTCTGTAAGTTAATTTTATTTCAGTACTGTTTAATCAGGATGATAGTAACACTGTGGACGGTTTTCAGCAAGTTGCAACATTGGAATACAGAAATAAACACTTTTCCAAAAACAAGCTCTAAATCATGTTGAAAAACAGAAATAAACACTTTTCAAAAACAAGCTCCAAATCATGTTGAAATACAGAAATAAGCACTTTTCCATAAACAAGCTCTAAATCATGTTTGATGCTCTCTGTAAGTTAATTTTATTTCAGTATTGTTTAATCAGGATGATAGGAACATTGTGGACGGTTTTCAGCAAGTTGCAACATTGGAATACAGAAATAAACACTTTTCCAAAAACAAGCTCTAAATCATGTTGAAAAACAGAAATAAACACTTTTCAAAAACAAGCTCCAAATCATGTTGAAATACAGAAATAAGCACTTTTCAAAAACAAGCTCCAAATCATGTTGAAATACAGAAATAAACACTTTTCCATAAACAAGCTCTAAATCATGTTTGATGCACTCTGTAAGTTAATTTTATTTCAGTACTGTTTAATCAGGATGATAGTAACACTGTGGACGGTTTTCAGCAAGTTGCAACATTGGAATACAGAAATAAACACTTTTCCAAAAACAAGCTCTAAATCGTGTTGAAATACAGAAAAAACACTTTTCAAAAACAAGCTCCAAATCATGTTGAAATACAGAAATAAGCACTTTTCAAAAACAAGCTCCAAATCATGTTGAAATACAGAAATAAACACTTTTCCATAAACAAGCTCTAAATCATGTTTGATGCTCTCTGTAAGTTAATTTTATTTCAGTACTGTTTAATCAGGATGATAGGAACACTGTATACAGTTTTCAGCAAGTTGCAACATTGAAATACAGAAAAAAACACTTTTCCAAAAACAAGCTCTAAATCTTGTTGAAATACAGAAATAAACACTTTTCAAAAACAAGCTCCAAATCATGTTGAAATACAGAAATAAGCACTTTTCAAAAACAAGCTCCAAATCATGTTGAAATACAGAAATAAACACTTTTCCATAAACAAGCTCTAAATCATGTTTGATGCTCTCTGTAAGTTAATTTTATTTCAGTACTGTTTAATCAGGATGATAGTAACACTGTGGACGGTTTTCAGCAAGTTGCAACATTGGAATACAGAAATAAGCACTTTTCAAAAACAAGCTCCAAATCATGTTGAAATACAGAAATAAACACTTTTCCATAAACAAGCTCTAAATCATGTTTGATGCACTCTGTAAGTTAATTTTATTTCAGTACTGTTTAATCAGGATGATAGTAACACTGTGGACGGTTTTCAGCAAGTTGCAACATTGGAATACAGAAATAAACACTTTTCCAAAAACAAGCTCTAAATCATCTTGAAATACAGAAATAAACACTTTTCAAAAACAAGCTCCAAATCATGTTGAAATACAGAAATAAGCACTTTTCAAAAACAAGCTCCAAATCATGTTGAAATACAGAAATAAACACTTTTCCATAAACAAGCTCTAAATCATGTTTGATGCACTCTGTAAGTTAATTTTATTTCAGTACTGTTTAATCAGGATGATAGTAACACTGTGGACGGTTTTCAGCAAGTTGCAACATTGGAATACAGAAATAAACACTTTTCCAAAAACAAGCTCTAAATCATGTTGAAAAAGAGAAATAAACACTTTTCAAAAACAAGCTCCAAATCATGTTGAAATACAGAAATAAGCACTTTTCAAAAACAAGCTCCAAATCATGTTGAAATACAGAAATAAACACTTTTCCATAAACAAGCTCTAAATCATGTTTGATGCACTCTGTAAGTTAATTTTATTTCAGTACTGTTTAATCAGGATGATAGGAACACTGTGGACAGTTTTCAGCAAGTTGCAACATTGAAATACAGAAATAAACACTTTTCCAAAAACAAGCTCTAAATCATGTTGAAATACAGAAAAAACACTTTTCAAAAACAAGCTCCAAATCATGTTGAAATACAGAAATAAGCACTTTTCAAATACAAGCTCCAAATCATGTTGAAATACAGAAATAAACTCTTTTCCATAAACAAGCTCTAAATCATGTTTGAAGCACTCTGTAAGTTAATTTTATTTCAGTACTGTTTAATCAGGATGATAGTAACACTGTCGACGGTTTTCAGCAAGTTGCAACATTGGAATACAGAAATAAACACTTTTCCAAAAACAAGCTCTAAATCATGTTGAAAAAGAGAAATAAACACTTTTCAAAAACAAGCTCTAAATCATGTTGAAATACAGAAATAAGCACTTTTCAAAAACAAGCTCCAAATCATGTTGAAATACAGAAATAAACACTTTTCCATAAACAAGCTCTAAATCATGTTTGATGCACTCTGTAAGTTAATTTTATTTCAGTACTGTTTAATCAGGATGATAGTAACACTGTGGACGGTTTTCAGCAAGTTGCAACATTGGAATACAGAAATAAACACTTTTCCAAAAACAAGCTCTAAATCATGTTGAAAAACAGAAATAAGCACTTTTCAAAAACAAGCTCCAAATCATGTTGAAATACAGAAATAAACACTTTTCCATAAACAAGCTCTAAATCATGTTTGATGCACTCTGTAAGTTAATTTTATTTCAGTACTGTTTAATCAGGATGATAGTAACACTGTGGACGGTTTTCAGCAAGTTGCAACATTGGAATACAGAAATAAACACTTTTCCAAAAACAAGCTCTAAATCATGTTGAAAAACAGAAATAAACACTTTTCAAAAACAAGCTCCAAATCATGTTGAAATACAGAAATAAGCACTTTTCCATAAACAAGCTCTAAATCATGTTTGATGCTCTCTGTAAGTTAATTTTATTTCAGTATTGTTTAATCAGGATGATAGGAACATTGTGGACGGTTTTCAGCAAGTTGCAACATTGGAATACAGAAATAAACACTTTTCCAAAAACAAGCTCTAAATCATGTTGAAAAACAGAAATAAACACTTTTCAAAAACAAGCTCCAAATCATGTTGAAATACAGAAATAAGCACTTTTCAAAAACAAGCTCCAAATCATGTTGAAATACAGAAATAAACACTTTTCCATAAACAAGCTCTAAATCATGTTTGATGCACTCTGTAAGTTAATTTTATTTCAGTACTGTTTAATCAGGATGATAGTAACACTGTGGACGGTTTTCAGCAAGTTGCAACATTGGAATACAGAAATAAACACTTTTCCAAAAACAAGCTCTAAATCGTGTTGAAATACAGAAAAAACACTTTTCAAAAACAAGCTCCAAATCATGTTGAAATACAGAAATAAGCACTTTTCAAAAACAAGCTCCAAATCATGTTGAAATACAGAAATAAACACTTTTCCATAAACAAGCTCTAAATCATGTTTGATGCTCTCTGTAAGTTAATTTTATTTCAGTACTGTTTAATCAGGATGATAGGAACACTGTATACAGTTTTCAGCAAGTTGCAACATTGAAATACAGAAAAAAACACTTTTCCAAAAACAAGCTCTAAATCTTGTTGAAATACAGAAATAAACACTTTTCAAAAACAAGCTCCAAATCATGTTGAAATACAGAAATAAGCACTTTTCAAAAACAAGCTCCAAATCATGTTGAAATACAGAAATAAACACTTTTCCATAAACAAGCTCTAAATCATGTTTGATGCTCTCTGTAAGTTAATTTTATTTCAGTACTGTTTAATCAGGATGATAGTAACACTGTGGACGGTTTTCAGCAAGTTGCAACATTGGAATACAGAAATAAGCACTTTTCAAAAACAAGCTCCAAATCATGTTGAAATACAGAAATAAACACTTTTCCATAAACAAGCTCTAAATCATGTTTGATGCACTCTGTAAGTTAATTTTATTTCAGTACTGTTTAATCAGGATGATAGTAACACTGTGGACGGTTTTCAGCAAGTTGCAACATTGGAATACAGAAATAAACACTTTTCCAAAAACAAGCTCTAAATCATCTTGAAATACAGAAATAAACACTTTTCAAAAACAAGCTCCAAATCATGTTGAAATACAGAAATAAGCACTTTTCAAAAACAAGCTCCAAATCATGTTGAAATACAGAAATAAACACTTTTCCATAAACAAGCTCTAAATCATGTTTGATGCACTCTGTAAGTTAATTTTATTTCAGTACTGTTTAATCAGGATGATAGTAACACTGTGGACGGTTTTCAGCAAGTTGCAACATTGGAATACAGAAATAAACACTTTTCCAAAAACAAGCTCTAAATCATGTTGAAAAAGAGAAATAAACACTTTTCAAAAACAAGCTCCAAATCATGTTGAAATACAGAAATAAGCACTTTTCAAAAACAAGCTCCAAATCATGTTGAAATACAGAAATAAACACTTTTCCATAAACAAGCTCTAAATCATGTTTGATGCACTCTGTAAGTTAATTTTATTTCAGTACTGTTTAATCAGGATGATAGGAACACTGTGGACAGTTTTCAGCAAGTTGCAACATTGAAATACAGAAATAAACACTTTTCCAAAAACAAGCTCTAAATCATGTTGAAATACAGAAAAAACACTTTTCAAAAACAAGCTCCAAATCATGTTGAAATACAGAAATAAGCACTTTTCAAATACAAGCTCCAAATCATGTTGAAATACAGAAATAAACACTTTTCCATAAACAAGCTCTAAATCATGTTTGAAGCACTCTGTAAGTTAATTTTATTTCAGTACTGTTTAATCAGGATGATAGTAACACTGTCGACGGTTTTCAGCAAGTTGCAACATTGGAATACAGAAATAAACACTTTTCCAAAAACAAGCTCTAAATCATGTTGAAAAAGAGAAATAAACACTTTTCAAAAACAAGCTCTAAATCATGTTGAAATACAGAAATAAGCACTTTTCAAAAACAAGCTCCAAATCATGTTGAAATACAGAAATAAACACTTTTCCATAAACAAGCTCTAAATCATGTTTGATGCACTCTGTAAGTTAATTTTATTTCAGTACTGTTTAATCAGGATGATAGTAACACTGTGGACGGTTTTCAGCAAGTTGCAACATTGGAATACAGAAATAAACACTTTTCCAAAAACAAGCTCTAAATCATGTTGAAAAACAGAAATAAGCACTTTTCAAAAACAAGCTCCAAATCATGTTGAAATACAGAAATAAACACTTTTCCATAAACAAGCTCTAAATCATGTTTGATGCACTCTGTAAGTTAATTTTATTTCAGTACTGTTTAATCAGGATGATAGTAACACTGTGGACGGTTTTCAGCAAGTTGCAACATTGGAATACAGAAATAAACACTTTTCCAAAAACAAGCTCTAAATCATGTTGAAAAACAGAAATAAACACTTTTCAAAAACAAGCTCCAAATCATGTTGAAATACAGAAATAAGCACTTTTCCATAAACAAGCTCTAAATCATGTTTGATGCTCTCTGTAAGTTAATTTTATTTCAGTATTGTTTAATCAGGATGATAGGAACATTGTGGACGGTTTTCAGCAAGTTGCAACATTGGAATACAGAAATAAACACTTTTCCAAAAACAAGCTCTAAATCATGTTGAAAAACAGAAATAAACACTTTTCAAAAACAAGCTCCAAATCATGTTGAAATACAGAAATAAGCACTTTTCAAAAACAAGCTCCAAATCATGTTGAAATACAGAAATAAACACTTTTCCATAAACAAGCTCTAAATCATGTTTGATGCACTCTGTAAGTTAATTTTATTTCAGTACTGTTTAATCAGGATGATAGTAACACTGTGGACGGTTTTCAGCAAGTTGCAACATTGGAATACAGAAATAAACACTTTTCCAAAAACAAGCTCTAAATCGTGTTGAAATACAGAAAAAACACTTTTCAAAAACAAGCTCCAAATCATGTTGAAATACAGAAATAAGCACTTTTCAAAAACAAGCTCCAAATCATGTTGAAATACAGAAATAAACACTTTTCCATAAACAAGCTCTAAATCATGTTTGATGCTCTCTGTAAGTTAATTTTATTTCAGTACTGTTTAATCAGGATGATAGGAACACTGTATACAGTTTTCAGCAAGTTGCAACATTGAAATACAGAAAAAAACACTTTTCCAAAAACAAGCTCTAAATCTTGTTGAAATACAGAAATAAACACTTTTCAAAAACAAGCTCCAAATCATGTTGAAATACAGAAATAAGCACTTTTCAAAAACAAGCTCCAAATCATGTTGAAATACAGAAATAAACACTTTTCCATAAACAAGCTCTAAATCATGTTTGATGCTCTCTGTAAGTTAATTTTATTTCACTACTGTTTAATCAGGATGATAGTAACACTGTGGACGGTTTTCAGCAAGTTGCAACATTGGAATACAGAAATAAACACTTTTCCAAAAACAAGCTCTAAATCATGTTGAAAAACAGAAATAAACACTTTTCAAAAACAAGCTCCAAATCATGTTGAAATACAGAAATAAGCACTTTTCAAAAACAAGCTCCAAATCATGTTGAAATACAGAAATAAACACTTTTCCATAAACAAGCTCTAAATCATGTTTGATGCTCTCTGTAAGTTAATTTTATTTCAGTACTGTTTAATCAGGATGATAGTAACACTGTGGACGGTTTTCAGCAAGTTGCAACATTGGAATACAGAAATAAACACTTTTCCAAAAACAAGCTCTAAATCATCTTGAAATACAGAAATAAACACTTTTCAAAAACAAGCTCCAAATCATGTTGAAATACAGAAATAAGCACTTTTCAAAAACAAGCTCCAAATCATGTTGAAATACAGAAATAAACACTTTTCCATAAACAAGCTCTAAATCATGTTTGATGCACTCTGTAAGTTAATTTTATTTCAGTACTGTTTAATCAGGATGATAGTAACACTGTGGACGGTTTTCAGCAAGTTGCAACATTGGAATACAGAAATAAACACTTTTCCAAAAACAAGCTCTAAATCATGTTGAAAAAGAGAAATAAACACTTTTCAAAAACAAGCTCCAAATCATGTTGAAATACAGAAATAAGCACTTTTCAAAAACAAGCTCCAAATCATGTTGAAATACAGAAATAAACACTTTTCCATAAACAAGCTCTAAATCATGTTTGATGCACTCTGTAAGTTAATTTTATTTCAGTACTGTTTAATCAGGATGATAGGAACACTGTGGACAGTTTTCAGCAAGTTGCAACATTGAAATACAGAAATAAACACTTTTCCAAAAACAAGCTCTAAATCATGTTGAAATACAGAAAAAACACTTTTCAAAAACAAGCTCCAAATCATGTTGAAATACAGAAATAAGCACTTTTCAAATACAAGCTCCAAATCATGTTGAAATACAGAAATAAACTCTTTTCCATAAACAAGCTCTAAATCATGTTTGAAGCACTCTGTAAGTTAATTTTATTTCAGTACTGTTTAATCAGGATGATAGTAACACTGTCGACGGTTTTCAGCAAGTTGCAACATTGGAATACAGAAATAAACACTTTTCCAAAAACAAGCTCTAAATCATGTTGAAAAAGAGAAATAAACACTTTTCAAAAACAAGCTCTAAATCATGTTGAAATACAGAAATAAGCACTTTTCAAAAACAAGCTCCAAATCATGTTGAAATACAGAAATAAACACTTTTCCATAAACAAGCTCTAAATCATGTTTGATGCACTCTGTAAGTTAATTTTATTTCAGTACTGTTTAATCAGGATGATAGTAACACTGTGGACGGTTTTCAGCAAGTTGCAACATTGGAATACAGAAATAAACACTTTTCCAAAAACAAGCTCTAAATCATGTTGAAAAACAGAAATAAGCACTTTTCAAAAACAAGCTCCAAATCATGTTGAAATACAGAAATAAACACTTTTCCATAAACAAGCTCTAAATCATGTTTGATGCACTCTGTAAGTTAATTTTATTTCAGTACTGTTTAATCAGGATGATAGTAACACTGTGGACGGTTTTCAGCAAGTTGCAACATTGGAATACAGAAATAAACACTTTTCCAAAAACAAGCTCTAAATCATGTTGAAAAACAGAAATAAACACTTTTCAAAAACAAGCTCCAAATCATGTTGAAATACAGAAATAAGCACTTTTCCATAAACAAGCTCTAAATCATGTTTGATGCTCTCTGTAAGTTAATTTTATTTCAGTATTGTTTAATCAGGATGATAGGAACATTGTGGACGGTTTTCAGCAAGTTGCAACATTGGAATACAGAAATAAACACTTTTCCAAAAACAAGCTCTAAATCATGTTGAAAAACAGAAATAAACACTTTTCAAAAACAAGCTCCAAATCATGTTGAAATACAGAAATAAGCACTTTTCAAAAACAAGCTCCAAATCATGTTGAAATACAGAAATAAACACTTTTCCATAAACAAGCTCTAAATCATGTTTGATGCACTCTGTAAGTTAATTTTATTTCAGTACTGTTTAATCAGGATGATAGTAACACTGTGGACGGTTTTCAGCAAGTTGCAACATTGGAATACAGAAATAAACACTTTTCCAAAAACAAGCTCTAAATCGTGTTGAAATACAGAAAAAACACTTTTCAAAAACAAGCTCCAAATCATGTTGAAATACAGAAATAAGCACTTTTCAAAAACAAGCTCCAAATCATGTTGAAATACAGAAATAAACACTTTTCCATAAACAAGCTCTAAATCATGTTTGATGCTCTCTGTAAGTTAATTTTATTTCAGTACTGTTTAATCAGGATGATAGGAACACTGTATACAGTTTTCAGCAAGTTGCAACATTGAAATACAGAAAAAAACACTTTTCCAAAAACAAGCTCTAAATCTTGTTGAAATACAGAAATAAACACTTTTCAAAAACAAGCTCCAAATCATGTTGAAATACAGAAATAAGCACTTTTCAAAAACAAGCTCCAAATCATGTTGAAATACAGAAATAAACACTTTTCCATAAACAAGCTCTAAATCATGTTTGATGCTCTCTGTAAGTTAATTTTATTTCAGTACTGTTTAATCAGGATGATAGTAACACTGTGGACGGTTTTCAGCAAGTTGCAACATTGGAATACAGAAATAAGCACTTTTCAAAAACAAGCTCCAAATCATGTTGAAATACAGAAATAAACACTTTTCCATAAACAAGCTCTAAATCATGTTTGATGCACTCTGTAAGTTAATTTTATTTCAGTACTGTTTAATCAGGATGATAGTAACACTGTGGACGGTTTTCAGCAAGTTGCAACATTGGAATACAGAAATAAACACTTTTCCAAAAACAAGCTCTAAATCATCTTGAAATACAGAAATAAACACTTTTCAAAAACAAGCTCCAAATCATGTTGAAATACAGAAATAAGCACTTTTCAAAAACAAGCTCCAAATCATGTTGAAATACAGAAATAAACACTTTTCCATAAACAAGCTCTAAATCATGTTTGATGCACTCTGTAAGTTAATTTTATTTCAGTACTGTTTAATCAGGATGATAGTAACACTGTGGACGGTTTTCAGCAAGTTGCAACATTGGAATACAGAAATAAACACTTTTCCAAAAACAAGCTCTAAATCATGTTGAAAAAGAGAAATAAACACTTTTCAAAAACAAGCTCCAAATCATGTTGAAATACAGAAATAAGCACTTTTCAAAAACAAGCTCCAAATCATGTTGAAATACAGAAATAAACACTTTTCCATAAACAAGCTCTAAATCATGTTTGATGCACTCTGTAAGTTAATTTTATTTCAGTACTGTTTAATCAGGATGATAGGAACACTGTGGACAGTTTTCAGCAAGTTGCAACATTGAAATACAGAAATAAACACTTTTCCAAAAACAAGCTCTAAATCATGTTGAAATACAGAAAAAACACTTTTCAAAAACAAGCTCCAAATCATGTTGAAATACAGAAATAAGCACTTTTCAAATACAAGCTCCAAATCATGTTGAAATACAGAAATAAGCACTTTTCCATAAACAAGCTCTAAATCATGTTTGATGCACTCTGTAAGTTAATTTTATTTCAGTACTGTTTAATCAGGATGATAGTAACACTGTGGACGGTTTTCAGCAAGTTGCAACATTGGAATACAGAAATAAACACTTTTCCAAAAACAAGCTCTAAATCATGTTGAAAAACAGAAATAAACACTTTTCAAAAACAAGCTCCAAATCATGTTGAAATACAGAAATAAGCACTTTTCCATAAACAAGCTCTAAATCATGTTGAAATACAGAAATAAACACTTTTCCATAAACAAGCTCTAAATCATGTTTGATGCACTCTGTAAGTTAATTTTATTTCAGTACTGTTTAATCAGGATGATAGTAACACTGTGGACGGTTTTCAGCAAGTTGCAACATTGGAATACAGAAATAAACACTTTTCCAAAAACAAGCTCTAAATCATGTTGAAAAACAGAAATAAACACTTTTCAAAAACAAGCTCCAAATCATGTTGAAATACAGAAATAAGCACTTTTCCATAAACAAGCTCTAAATCATGTTTGATGCTCTCTGTAAGTTAATTTTATTTCAGTATTGTTTAATCAGGATGATAGGAACATTGTGGACGGTTTTCAGCAAGTTGCAACATTGGAATACAGAAATAAACACTTTTCCAAAAACAAGCTCTAAATCATGTTGAAAAACAGAAATAAACACTTTTCAAAAACAAGCTCCAAATCATGTTGAAATACAGAAATAAGCACTTTTCAAAAACAAGCTCCAAATCATGTTGAAATACAGAAATAAACACTTTTCCATAAACAAGCTCTAAATCATGTTTGATGCACTCTGTAAGTTAATTTTATTTCAGTACTGTTTAATCAGGATGATAGTAACACTGTGGACGGTTTTCAGCAAGTTGCAACATTGGAATACAGAAATAAACACTTTTCCAAAAACAAGCTCTAAATCGTGTTGAAATACAGAAAAAACACTTTTCAAAAACAAGCTCCAAATCATGTTGAAATACAGAAATAAGCACTTTTCAAAAACAAGCTCCAAATCATGTTGAAATACAGAAATAAACACTTTTCCATAAACAAGCTCTAAATCATGTTTGATGCTCTCTGTAAGTTAATTTTATTTCAGTACTGTTTAATCAGGATGATAGGAACACTGTATACAGTTTTCAGCAAGTTGCAACATTGAAATACAGAAAAAAACACTTTTCCAAAAACAAGCTCTAAATCTTGTTGAAATACAGAAATAAACACTTTTCAAAAACAAGCTCCAAATCATGTTGAAATACAGAAATAAGCACTTTTCAAAAACAAGCTCCAAATCATGTTGAAATACAGAAATAAACACTTTTCCATAAACAAGCTCTAAATCATGTTTGATGCTCTCTGTAAGTTAATTTTATTTCACTACTGTTTAATCAGGATGATAGTAACACTGTGGACGGTTTTCAGCAAGTTGCAACATTGGAATACAGAAATAAACACTTTTCCAAAAACAAGCTCTAAATCATGTTGAAAAACAGAAATAAACACTTTTCAAAAACAAGCTCCAAATCATGTTGAAATACAGAAATAAGCACTTTTCAAAAACAAGCTCCAAATCATGTTGAAATACAGAAATAAACACTTTTCCATAAACAAGCTCTAAATCATGTTTGATGCTCTCTGTAAGTTAATTTTATTTCAGTACTGTTTAATCAGGATGATAGGAACACTGTGGACGGTTTTCAGCAAGTTGCAACATTGGAATACAGAAATAAACACTTTTCCAAAAACAAGCTCTAAATCATGTTGAAATACAGAAATAAACACTTTTCAAAAACAAGCTCCAAATCATGTTGAAATACAGAAATAAGCACTTTTCAAAAACAAGCTCCAAATCATGTTGAAATACAGAAATAAACACTTTTCCATAAACAAGCTCTAAATCATGTTTGATGCACTCTGTAAGTTAATTTTATTTCAGTACTGTTTAATCAGGATGATAGTAACACTGTGGACGGTTTTCAGCAAGTTGCAACATTGGAATACAGAAATAAACACTTTTCCAAAAACAAGCTCTAAATCATGTTGAAAAAGAGAAATAAACACTTTTCAAAAACAAGCTCCAAATCATGTTGAAATACAGAAATAAGCACTTTTCAAAAACAAGCTCCAAATCATGTTGAAATACAGAAATAAACACTTTTCCATAAACAAGCTCTAAATCATGTTTGATGCTCTCTGTAAGTTAATTTTATTTCAGTACTGTTTAATCAGGATGATAGGAACACTGTATACAGTTTTCAGCAAGTTGCAACATTGAAATACAGAAAAAAACACTTTTCCAAAAACAAGCTCTAAATCTTGTTGAAATACAGAAATAAACACTTTTCAAAAACAAGCTCCAAATCATGTTGAAATACAGAAATAAGCACTTTTCAAAAACAAGCTCCAAATCATGTTGAAATACAGAAATAAGCACTTTTCAAAAACAAGCTCTAAATCATGTTTGATGCACTCTGTAAGTTAATTTTATTTCAGTACTGTTTAATCAGGATGATAGTAACACTGTGGACGGTTTTCAGCAAGTTGCAACATTGGAATACAGAAATAAACACTTTTCCAAAAACAAGCTCTAAATCATGTTGAAAAAGAGAAATAAACACTTTTCAAAAACAAGCTCCAAATCATGTTGAAATACAGAAATAAGCACTTTTCAAAAACAAGCTCCAAATCATGTTGAAATACAGAAATAAACACTTTTCCATAAACAAGCTCTAAATCATGTTTGATGCTCTCTGTAAGTTAATTTTATTTCAGTACTGTTTAATCAGGATGATAGTAACACTGTGGACGGTTTTCAGCAAGTTGCAACATTGGAATACAGAAATAAGCACTTTTCAAAAACAAGCTCCAAATCATGTTGAAATACAGAAATAAACACTTTTCCATAAACAAGCTCTAAATCATGTTTGATGCACTCTGTAAGTTAATTTTATTTCAGTACTGTTTAATCAGGATGATAGTAACACTGTGGACGGTTTTCAGCAAGTTGCAACATTGGAATACAGAAATAAACACTTTTCCAAAAACAAGCTCTAAATCATCTTGAAATACAGAAATAAACACTTTTCAAAAACAAGCTCCAAATCATGTTGAAATACAGAAATAAGCACTTTTCAAAAACAAGCTCCAAATCATGTTGAAATACAGAAATAAACACTTTTCCATAAACAAGCTCTAAATCATGTTTGATGCACTCTGTAAGTTAATTTTATTTCAGTACTGTTTAATCAGGATGATAGTAACACTGTGGACGGTTTTCAGCAAGTTGCAACATTGGAATACAGAAATAAACACTTTTCCAAAAACAAGCTCTAAATCATGTTGAAAAAGAGAAATAAACACTTTTCAAAAACAAGCTCCAAATCATGTTGAAATACAGAAATAAGCACTTTTCAAAAACAAGCTCCAAATCATGTTGAAATACAGAAATAAACACTTTTCCATAAACAAGCTCTAAATCATGTTTGATGCACTCTGTAAGTTAATTTTATTTCAGTACTGTTTAATCAGGATGATAGGAACACTGTGGACAGTTTTCAGCAAGTTGCAACATTGAAATACAGAAATAAACACTTTTCCAAAAACAAGCTCTAAATCATGTTGAAATACAGAAAAAACACTTTTCAAAAACAAGCTCCAAATCATGTTGAAATACAGAAATAAGCACTTTTCAAATACAAGCTCCAAATCATGTTGAAATACAGAAATAAGCACTTTTCCATAAACAAGCTCTAAATCATGTTTGATGCACTCTGTAAGTTAATTTTATTTCAGTACTGTTTAATCAGGATGATAGTAACACTGTGGACGGTTTTCAGCAAGTTGCAACATTGGAATACAGAAATAAACACTTTTCCAAAAACAAGCTCTAAATCATGTTGAAAAACAGAAATAAACACTTTTCAAAAACAAGCTCCAAATCATGTTGAAATACAGAAATAAGCACTTTTCCATAAACAAGCTCTAAATCATGTTGAAATACAGAAATAAACACTTTTCCATAAACAAGCTCTAAATCATGTTTGATGCACTCTGTAAGTTAATTTTATTTCAGTACTGTTTAATCAGGATGATAGTAACACTGTGGACGGTTTTCAGCAAGTTGCAACATTGGAATACAGAAATAAACACTTTTCCAAAAACAAGCTCTAAATCATGTTGAAAAACAGAAATAAACACTTTTCAAAAACAAGCTCCAAATCATGTTGAAATACAGAAATAAGCACTTTTCCATAAACAAGCTCTAAATCATGTTTGATGCTCTCTGTAAGTTAATTTTATTTCAGTATTGTTTAATCAGGATGATAGGAACATTGTGGACGGTTTTCAGCAAGTTGCAACATTGGAATACAGAAATAAACACTTTTCCAAAAACAAGCTCTAAATCATGTTGAAAAACAGAAATAAACACTTTTCAAAAACAAGCTCCAAATCATGTTGAAATACAGAAATAAGCACTTTTCAAAAACAAGCTCCAAATCATGTTGAAATACAGAAATAAACACTTTTCCATAAACAAGCTCTAAATCATGTTTGATGCACTCTGTAAGTTAATTTTATTTCAGTACTGTTTAATCAGGATGATAGTAACACTGTGGACGGTTTTCAGCAAGTTGCAACATTGGAATACAGAAATAAACACTTTTCCAAAAACAAGCTCTAAATCGTGTTGAAATACAGAAAAAACACTTTTCAAAAACAAGCTCCAAATCATGTTGAAATACAGAAATAAGCACTTTTCAAAAACAAGCTCCAAATCATGTTGAAATACAGAAATAAACACTTTTCCATAAACAAGCTCTAAATCATGTTTGATGCTCTCTGTAAGTTAATTTTATTTCAGTACTGTTTAATCAGGATGATAGGAACACTGTATACAGTTTTCAGCAAGTTGCAACATTGAAATACAGAAAAAAACACTTTTCCAAAAACAAGCTCTAAATCTTGTTGAAATACAGAAATAAACACTTTTCAAAAACAAGCTCCAAATCATGTTGAAATACAGAAATAAGCACTTTTCAAAAACAAGCTCCAAATCATGTTGAAATACAGAAATAAACACTTTTCCATAAACAAGCTCTAAATCATGTTTGATGCTCTCTGTAAGTTAATTTTATTTCACTACTGTTTAATCAGGATGATAGTAACACTGTGGACGGTTTTCAGCAAGTTGCAACATTGGAATACAGAAATAAACACTTTTCCAAAAACAAGCTCTAAATCATGTTGAAAAACAGAAATAAACACTTTTCAAAAACAAGCTCCAAATCATGTTGAAATACAGAAATAAGCACTTTTCAAAAACAAGCTCCAAATCATGTTGAAATACAGAAATAAACACTTTTCCATAAACAAGCTCTAAATCATGTTTGATGCTCTCTGTAAGTTAATTTTATTTCAGTACTGTTTAATCAGGATGATAGGAACACTGTGGACGGTTTTCAGCAAGTTGCAACATTGGAATACAGAAATAAACACTTTTCCAAAAACAAGCTCTAAATCATGTTGAAATACAGAAATAAACACTTTTCAAAAACAAGCTCCAAATCATGTTGAAATACAGAAATAAGCACTTTTCAAAAACAAGCTCCAAATCATGTTGAAATACAGAAATAAACACTTTTCCATAAACAAGCTCTAAATCATGTTTGATGCACTCTGTAAGTTAATTTTATTTCAGTACTGTTTAATCAGGATGATAGTAACACTGTGGACGGTTTTCAGCAAGTTGCAACATTGGAATACAGAAATAAACACTTTTCCAAAAACAAGCTCTAAATCATGTTGAAAAAGAGAAATAAACACTTTTCAAAAACAAGCTCCAAATCATGTTGAAATACAGAAATAAGCACTTTTCAAAAACAAGCTCCAAATCATGTTGAAATACAGAAATAAACACTTTTCCATAAACAAGCTCTAAATCATGTTTGATGCTCTCTGTAAGTTAATTTTATTTCAGTACTGTTTAATCAGGATGATAGGAACACTGTATACAGTTTTCAGCAAGTTGCAACATTGAAATACAGAAAAAAACACTTTTCCAAAAACAAGCTCTAAATCTTGTTGAAATACAGAAATAAACACTTTTCAAAAACAAGCTCCAAATCATGTTGAAATACAGAAATAAGCACTTTTCAAAAACAAGCTCCAAATCATGTTGAAATACAGAAATAAACACTTTTCCATAAACAAGCTCTAAATCATGTTTGATGCTCTCTGTAAGTTAATTTTATTTCAGTACTGTTTAATCAGGATGATAGGAACACTGTGGACGGTTTTCAGCAAGTTGCAACATTGGAATACAGAAATAAACACTTTTCCAAAAACAAGCTCTAAATCATGTTGAAATACAGAAATAAACACTTTTCAAAAACAAGCTCCAAATCATGTTGAAATACAGAAATAAGCACTTTTCAAAAACAAGCTCCAAATCATGTTGAAATACAGAAATAAACACTTTTCCATAAACAAGCTCTAAATCATGTTTGATGCACTCTGTAAGTTAATTTTATTTCAGTACTGTTTAATCAGGATGATAGTAACACTGTGGACGGTTTTCAGCAAGTTGCAACATTGGAATACAGAAATAAACACTTTTCCAAAAACAAGCTCTAAATCATGTTGAAAAAGAGAAATAAACACTTTTCAAAAACAAGCTCCAAATCATGTTGAAATACAGAAATAAGCACTTTTCAAAAACAAGCTCCAAATCATGTTGAAATACAGAAATAAACACTTTTCCATAAACAAGCTCTAAATCATGTTTGATGCTCTCTGTAAGTTAATTTTATTTCAGTACTGTTTAATCAGGATGATAGTAACACTGTGGACGGTTTTCAGCAAGTTGCAACATTGGAATACAGAAATAAACACTTTTCCAAAAACAAGCTCTAAATCATGTTGAAAAAGAGAAATAAACACTTTTCAAAAACAAGCTCCAAATCATGTTGAAATACAGAAATAAGCACTTTTCAAAAACAAGCTCCAAATCATGTTGAAATACAGAAATAAACACTTTTCCATAAACAAGCTCTAAATCATGTTTGATGCACTCTGTAAGTTAATTTTATTTCAGTACTGTTTAATCAGGATGATAGTAACACTGTGGACGGTTTTCAGCAAGTTGCAACATTGGAATACAGAAATAAGCACTTTTCAAAAACAAGCTCCAAATCATGTTGAAATACAGAAATAAACACTTTTCCATAAACAAGTTCTAAATCATGTTTGATGCTCTCTGTAAGTTAATTTTATTTCAGTACTGTTTAATCAGGATGATAGTAACACTGTGGACGGTTTTCAGCAAGTTGCAACATTGGAATACAGAAATAAACACTTTTCCAAAAACAAGCTCTAAATCATGTTGAAATACAGAAATAAACACTTTTCAAAAACAAGCTCCAAATCATGTTGAAATACAGAAATAAGCACTTTTCAAAAACAAGCTCCAAATCATGTTGAAATACAGAAATAAACACTTTTCCATAAACAAGCTCTAAATCATGTTTGATGCACTCTGTAAGTTAATTTTATTTCAGTACTGTTTAATCAGGATGATAGGAACACTGTGGACAGTTTTCAGCAAGTTGCAACATTGAAATACAGAAATAAACACTTTTCCAAAAACAAGCTCTAAATCATGTTGAAATACAGAAAAAACACTTTTCAAAAACAAGCTCCAAATCATGTTGAAATACAGAAATAAGCACTTTTCAAATACAAGCTCCAAATCATGTTGAAATACAGAAATAAACACTTTTCCATAAACAAGCTCTAAATCATGTTTGAAGCTCTCTGTAAGTTAATTTTATTTCAGTATTGTTTAATCAGGATGATAGGAACATTGTGGACGGTTTTCAGCAAGTTGCAACATTGGAATACAGAAATAAACACTTTTCCAAAAACAAGCTCTAAATCATGTTGAAAAACAGAAATAAACACTTTTCAAAAACAAGCTCCAAATCATGTTGAAATACAGAAATAAGCACTTTTCAAAAACAAGCTCCAAATCATGTTGAAATACAGAAATAAACACTTTTCCATAAACAAGCTCTAAATCATGTTTGATGCACTCTGTAAGTTAATTTTATTTCAGTACTGTTTAATCAGGATGATAGTAACACTGTATACAGTTTTCAGCAAGTTGCAACATTGAAATACAGAAAAAAACACTTTTCCAAAAACAAGCTCTAAATCTTGTTGAAATACAGAAATAAACACTTTTCAAAAACAAGCTCCAAATCATGTTGAAATACAGAAATAAGCACTTTTCAAAAACAAGCTCCAAATCATGTTGAAATACAGAAATAAACACTTTTCCATAAACAAGCTCTAAATCATGTTTGATGCTCTCTGTAAGTTAATTTTATTTCAGTACTGTTTAATCAGGATGATAGGAACACTGTGGACGGTTTTCAGCAAGTTGCAACATTGGAATACAGAAATAAACACTTTTCCAAAAACAAGCTCTAAATCATGTTGAAATACAGAAATAAACACTTTTCAAAAACAAGCTCCAAATCATGTTGAAATACAGAAATAAGCACTTTTCAAAAACAAGCTCCAAATCATGTTGAAATACAGAAATAAACACTTTTCCATAAACAAGCTCTAAATCATGTTTGATGCACTCTGTAAGTTAATTTTATTTCAGTACTGTTTAATCAGGATGATAGTAACACTGTGGACGGTTTTCAGCAAGTTGCAACATTGGAATACAGAAATAAACACTTTTCCAAAAACAAGCTCTAAATCATGTTGAAAAAGAGAAATAAACACTTTTCAAAAACAAGCTCCAAATCATGTTGAAATACAGAAATAAGCACTTTTCAAAAACAAGCTCCAAATCATGTTGAAATACAGAAATAAACACTTTTCCATAAACAAGCTCTAAATCATGTTTGATGCTCTCTGTAAGTTAATTTTATTTCAGTACTGTTTAATCAGGATGATAGTAACACTGTGGACGGTTTTCAGCAAGTTGCAACATTGGAATACAGAAATAAACACTTTTCCAAAAACAAGCTCTAAATCATGTTGAAAAAGAGAAATAAACACTTTTCAAAAACAAGCTCCAAATCATGTTGAAATACAGAAATAAGCACTTTTCAAAAACAAGCTCCAAATCATGTTGAAATACAGAAATAAACACTTTTCCATAAACAAGCTCTAAATCATGTTTGATGCACTCTGTAAGTTAATTTTATTTCAGTACTGTTTAATCAGGATGATAGTAACACTGTGGACGGTTTTCAGCAAGTTGCAACATTGGAATACAGAAATAAGCACTTTTCAAAAACAAGCTCCAAATCATGTTGAAATACAGAAATAAACACTTTTCCATAAACAAGTTCTAAATCATGTTTGATGCTCTCTGTAAGTTAATTTTATTTCAGTACTGTTTAATCAGGATGATAGTAACACTGTGGACGGTTTTCAGCAAGTTGCAACATTGGAATACAGAAATAAACACTTTTCCAAAAACAAGCTCTAAATCATGTTGAAATACAGAAATAAACACTTTTCAAAAACAAGCTCCAAATCATGTTGAAATACAGAAATAAGCACTTTTCAAAAACAAGCTCCAAATCATGTTGAAATACAGAAATAAACACTTTTCCATAAACAAGCTCTAAATCATGTTTGATGCACTCTGTAAGTTAATTTTATTTCAGTACTGTTTAATCAGGATGATAGGAACACTGTGGACAGTTTTCAGCAAGTTGCAACATTGAAATACAGAAATAAACACTTTTCCAAAAACAAGCTCTAAATCATGTTGAAATACAGAAAAAACACTTTTCAAAAACAAGCTCCAAATCATGTTGAAATACAGAAATAAGCACTTTTCAAATACAAGCTCCAAATCATGTTGAAATACAGAAATAAACACTTTTCCATAAACAAGCTCTAAATCATGTTTGAAGCTCTCTGTAAGTTAATTTTATTTCAGTATTGTTTAATCAGGATGATAGGAACATTGTGGACGGTTTTCAGCAAGTTGCAACATTGGAATACAGAAATAAACACTTTTCCAAAAACAAGCTCTAAATCATGTTGAAAAACAGAAATAAACACTTTTCAAAAACAAGCTCCAAATCATGTTGAAATACAGAAATAAGCACTTTTCAAAAACAAGCTCCAAATCATGTTGAAATACAGAAATAAACACTTTTCCATAAACAAGCTCTAAATCATGTTTGATGCACTCTGTAAGTTAATTTTATTTCAGTACTGTTTAATCAGGATGATAGTAACACTGTGGACGGTTTTCAGCAAGTTGCAACATTGGAAAACAGAAATAAACACTTTTCCAAAAACAAGCTCTAAATCATGTTGAAAAACAGAAATAAACACTTTTCAAAAACAAGCTCCAAATCATGTTGAAATACAGAAATAAGCACTTTTCCATAAACAAGCTCTAAATCATGTTTGATGCTCTCTGTAAGTTAATTTTATTTCAGTATTGTTTAATCAGGATGATAGGAACATTGTGGACGGTTTTCAGCAAGTTGCAACATTGGAATACAGAAATAAACACTTTTCCAAAAACAAGCTCTAAATCATGTTGAAAAACAGAAATAAACACTTTTCAAAAACAAGCTCCAAATCATGTTGAAATACAGAAATAAGCACTTTTCAAAAACAAGCTCCAAATCATGTTGAAATACAGAAATAAACACTTTTCCATAAACAAGCTCTAAATCATGTTTGATGCACTCTGTAAGTTAATTTTATTTCAGTACTGTTTAATCAGGATGATAGTAACACTGTGGACGGTTTTCAGCAAGTTGCAACATTGGAATACAGAAATAAACACTTTTCCAAAAACAAGCTCTAAATCGTGTTGAAATACAGAAAAAACACTTTTCAAAAACAAGCTCCAAATCATGTTGAAATACAGAAATAAGCACTTTTCAAAAACAAGCTCCAAATCATGTTGAAATACAGAAATAAACACTTTTCCATAAACAAGCTCTAAATCATGTTTGATGCTCTCTGTAAGTTAATTTTATTTCAGTACTGTTTAATCAGGATGATAGGAACACTGTATACAGTTTTCAGCAAGTTGCAACATTGGAATACAGAAATAAACACTTTTCCAAAAACAAGCTCTAAATCTTGTTGAAATACAGAAATAAACACTTTTCAAAAACAAGCTCCAAATCATGTTGAAATACAGAAATAAGCACTTTTCAAAAACAAGCTCCAAATCATGTTGAAATACAGAAATAAACACTTTTCCATAAACAAGCTCTAAATCATGTTTGATGCTCTCTGTAAGTTAATTTTATTTCAGTACTGTTTAATCAGGATGATAGTAACACTGTGGACGGTTTTCAGCAAGTTGCAACATTGGAATACAGAAATAAACACTTTTCCAAAAACAAGCTCTAAATCATGTTGAAAAACAGAAATAAACACTTTTCAAAAACAAGCTCCAAATCATGTTGAAATACAGAAATAAGCACTTTTCAAAAACAAGCTCCAAATCATGTTGAAATACAGAAATAAACACTTTTCCATAAACAAGCTCTAAATCATGTTTGATGCACTCTGTAAGTTAATTTTATTTCAGTACTGTTTAATCAGGATGATAGTAACACTGTGGACGGTTTTCAGCAAGTTGCAACATTGGAATACAGAAATAAACACTTTTCCAAAAACAAGCTCTAAATCATGTTGAAAAACAGAAATAAACACTTTTCAAAAACAAGCTCCAAATCATGTTGAAATACAGAAATAAGCACTTTTCCATAAACAAGCTCTAAATCATGTTTGATGCTCTCTGTAAGTTAATTTTATTTCAGTATTGTTTAATCAGGATGATAGGAACATTGTGGACGGTTTTCAGCAAGTTGCAACATTGGAATACAGAAATAAACACTTTTCCAAAAACAAGCTCTAAATCATGTTGAAAAACAGAAATAAACACTTTTCAAAAACAAGCTCCAAATCATGTTGAAATACAGAAATAAGCACTTTTCAAAAACAAGCTCCAAATCATGTTGAAATACAGAAATAAACACTTTTCCATAAACAAGCTCTAAATCATGTTTGATGCACTCTGTAAGTTAATTTTATTTCAGTACTGTTTAATCAGGATGATAGTAACACTGTGGACGGTTTTCAGCAAGTTGCAACATTGGAATACAGAAATAAACACTTTTCCAAAAACAAGCTCTAAATCGTGTTGAAATACAGAAAAAACACTTTTCAAAAACAAGCTCCAAATCATGTTGAAATACAGAAATAAGCACTTTTCAAAAACAAGCTCCAAATCATGTTGAAATACAGAAATAAACACTTTTCCATAAACAAGCTCTAAATCATGTTTGATGCTCTCTGTAAGTTAATTTTATTTCAGTACTGTTTAATCAGGATGATAGGAACACTGTATACAGTTTTCAGCAAGTTGCAACATTGAAATACAGAAAAAAACACTTTTCCAAAAACAAGCTCTAAATCTTGTTGAAATACAGAAATAAACACTTTTCAAAAACAAGCTCCAAATCATGTTGAAATACAGAAATAAGCACTTTTCAAAAACAAGCTCCAAATCATGTTGAAATACAGAAATAAACACTTTTCCATAAACAAGCTCTAAATCATGTTTGATGCTCTCTGTAAGTTAATTTTATTTCAGTACTGTTTAATCAGGATGATAGTAACACTGTGGACGGTTTTCAGCAAGTTGCAACATTGGAATACAGAAATAAACACTTTTCCAAAAACAAGCTCTAAATCATGTTGAAAAACAGAAATAAACACTTTTCAAAAACAAGCTCCAAATCATGTTGAAATACAGAAATAAGCACTTTTCAAAAACAAGCTCCAAATCATGTTGAAATACAGAAATAAACACTTTTCCATAAACAAGCTCTAAATCATGTTTGATGCTCTCTGTAAGTTAATTTTATTTCAGTACTGTTTAATCAGGATGATAGGAACACTGTGGACGGTTTTCAGCAATTTGCAACATTGGAATACAGAAATAAACACTTTTCCAAAAACAAGCTCTAAATCATGTTGAAATACAGAAAAAACACTTTTCAAAAACAAGCTCCAAATCATGTTGAAATACAGAAATAAGCACTTTTCAAATACAAGCTCCAAATCATGTTGAAATACAGAAATAAACACTTTTCCATAAACAAGCTCTAAATCATGTTTGATGCTCTCTGTAAGTTAATTTTATTTCAGTACTGTTTAATCAGGATGATAGTAACACTGTGGACGGTTTTCAGCAAGTTGCAACATTGGAATACAGAAATAAACACTTTTCCAAAAACAAGCTCTAAATCATGTTGAAATACAGAAAAAACACTTTTCAAAAACAAGCTCCAAATCATGTTGAAATACAGAAATAAGCACTTTTCAAAAACAAGCTCCAAATCATGTTGAAATACAGAAATAAACACTTTTCCATAAACAAGCTCTAAATCATGTTTGATGCTCTCTGTAAGTTAATTTTATTTCAGTACTGTTTAATCAGGATGATAGTAACACTGTGGACGGTTTTCAGCAAGTTGCAACATTGGAATACAGAAATAAACACTTTTCCAAAAACAAGCTCTAAATCATGTTGAAATACAGAAATAAGCACTTTTCAAAAACAAGCTCCAAATCATGTTGAAATACAGAAATAAACACTTTTCCCTAAACAAGCTCTAAATCATGTTTGATGCTCTCTGTAAGTTAATTTTATTTCAGTACTGTTTTATCAGGATGATAGTAACACTGTGGACGGTTTTCAGCAAGTTGCAACATTGGAATACAGAAATAAACACTTTTCCAAAAACAAGCTCTAAATCATGTTGAAAAACAGAAATAAACACTTTTCAAAAACAAGCTCCAAATCATGTTGAAATACAGAAATAAGCACTTTTCAAAAACAAGCTCCAAATCATGTTGAAATACAGAAATAAACACTTTTCCATAAACAAGCTCTAAATCATGTTTGATGCTCTCTGTAAGTTAATTTTATTTCAGTACTGTTTAATCAGGATGATAGGAACACTGTGGACAGTTTTCAGCAAGTTCCAACATTGAAATACAAAAATAAACACTTTTCCAAAAACAAGCTCTAAATCATGTTGAAATACAGAAAAAACACTTTTCAAAAACAAGCTCCAAATCATGTTGAAATACAGAAATAAGCACTTTTCAAATACAAGCTCCAAATCATGTTGAAATACAGAAATAAACACTTTTCCATAAACAAGCTCTAAATCATGTTTGATGCACTCTGTAAGTTAATTTTATTTCAGTACTGTTTAAACCTGTTATGGCTGCACGCTGAATATTGAAAAAACTGGAAAATGTGTGCACATTTTCAAACGGCCTCCTAAGAAACTTTTTATTTTCCAATATGCATATATTTACTACTGTTGGATAGATAACAGTCTGTAGTTTCTAAAAAGGTTTGAATTGTTTCTCTAAGTCGAACAGAAATATTTTTACAGCCATTTTCCCAGCCGAATTGAGTTTCCCAAAATGCGATGTGTCTCTTTAAGACCTTCTCTATAAAAGGCCATTTGACTTGGGACCATATAAATACGTCAGAGGCGTTCGTCAGACTGTAATGCGGAAGTGAGAATTGAAAGGAGTCGAATATCTCGTCCCTGGACTGAATAACACAACTTCTTGTGAGACCTGCGCAGTTAAAATAAAAATCCGGGCGCGAAGGATAATTTGATCTCGGCTTCTGGAACAAGGTAGATAACGTTGAATATGATGCCTGACTACGATATTATTTGCTACATGTCACAAAATCATCCTAAAGTATGTTTTTTCAATATACTTTAATTATATTATTGCAATTTATTCTGGACTTTAGATGTGAAACGACGGAAGAATTTTTTGAAGAAACGCTTTCTGGCGCAGCAATGCTATCGTGCTAGCTAACCAAAGAGGGAAATAATTCGTTCTGGAACCCAACTAAAGACTCTACTGGACATTGGACCCCGTTACAACATTCTGATGGAGTACCAAGAAAGATAAGACCCAATTTGGGATGCTTTTTCATATATATGTCGAACTGTTGAATGCTAACTCTGCTAACTGTGCTAGGCTAGCGCTTGACTAGAATCAATGCTGCCTTATGCTAGCTTATGATGTTAGCTAATATAACGATATATTGTGTTTTCGCTGTAAAACACTTCAAAAATCGGAAATGTTGTCTGTATTCACAAGATATCTGTCTTTCATTAGTTATCCACCATATGTTTTTCTGAAATGTTTTATGAGGTGTAATTAGTAGCCGACGTTGGTGTATGTATTTTCTCTGGCTACTCCCGGCTGGATTCAGACTCAAGCTATGTATTAGCATTTTTGGGTAGCATCAATGTAAAACTGATTTATAGCTAAAATATGCACTTTTTATGAACAAAACATAGATTTATTGTGTAACATGTTATATGACTGTCATCTGAGGTCGTTTTTTCTGGGCTCTTTAGGTTGGTTTTAGTTTATTTCGGTTGGTTGTGCATGCTACTTCAATCATAATTCATACTTCATAATCATAATTCATACGTGTCTGTCCACTTTTGTATTTGGTGGTGAGCTAACATAAATATATGTGGTGTTTTCTCTGTAAAACATTTAAACAATCGGACATGTTGGCTGGATTGACAAGATGTTTATCTTTCAAATGCTGTATTGGACTTGTTAATGTGTAAAAGTTAAATATTTTTAAAAAATAGATTTTGAATTTCGCGCCCTGCAGGGGTGTCATTTTCGGTCCGAGGTCGGGCTTGCACGCCAAACAGGTTAATCAGGATGATAGTAACACTGTGGACGGTTTTCAGCAAGTTGCAACATTGGAATACAGAAATAAACACTTTTCCAAAAACAAGCTCTAAATCATGTTGAAAAACAGAAATAAACACTTTTCAAAAACAAGCTCCAAATCATGTTGAAATACAGAAATAAATACTTTTCCATAAACAAGCTCTAAATCATGTTTGATGCACTCTGTAAGTTAATTTTATTTCAGTACTGTTTAATCAGGATGATAGTAACACTGTGGACGGTTTTCAGCAAGTTGCAACATTGGAATACAGAAATAAACACTTTTCCAAAAACAAGCTCTAAATCATGTTGAAGTTCAGAAATAAACACTTTTCAAAAACAATATCCAAATCATGTTGAAATACAGAAATAAACACTTTTCAAAAACAATATCCAAATCATGTTGAAATACAGAAATAAGCACTTTTCAAATACAAGCTCCAAATCATGTTGAATACAGAAATAAACACTTTTCCATAAACAAGCTCTAAATCATGTTTGATGCACTCTGTAAGTTAATTTTATTTCAGTACTGTTTAATCAGGATGATAGTAACACTGTGGACGGTTTTCAGCAAGTTGCAACATTGGAATACAGAAATAAACACTTTTCCAAAAACAAGCTCTAAATCGTGTTGAAATACAGAAAAAACACTTTTCAAAAACAAGCTCCAAATCATGTTGAAATACAGAAATAAGCACTTTTCAAAAACAAGCTCCAAATCATGTTGAAATACAGAAATAAACACTTTTCCATAAACAAGCTCTAAATCATGTTTGATGCTCTCTGTAAGTTAATTTTATTTCAGTACTGTTTAATCAGGATGATAGGAACACTGTGGACGGTTTTCAGCAAGTTGCAACATTGAAATACAGAAAAAAACACTTTTCCAAAAACAAGCTCTAAATCTTGTTGAAATACAGAAATAAACACTTTTCAAAAACAAGCTCCAAATCATGTTGAAATACAGAAATAAGCACTTTTCAAAAACAAGCTCCAAATCATGTTGAAATACAGAAATAAACACTTTTCCATAAACAAGCTCTAAATCATGTTTGATGCTCTCTGTAAGTTAATTTTATTTCAGTACTGTTTAATCAGGATGATAGTAACACTGTGGACGGTTTTCAGCAAGTTGCAACATTGGAATACAGAAATAAACACTTTTCCAAAAACAAGCTCTAAATCATGTTGAAATACAGAAAAAACACTTTTCAAAAACAAGCTCCAAATCATGTTGAAATACAGAAATAAGCACTTTTCAAAAACAAGCTCCAAATCATGTTGAAATACAGAAATAAACACTTTTCCATAAACAAGCTCTAAATCATGTTTGATGCTCTCTGTAAGTTAATTTTATTTCAGTACTGTTTAATCAGGATGATAGTAACACTGTGGACGGTTTTCAGCAAGTTGCAACATTGGAATACAGAAATAAACACTTTTCCAAAAACAAGCTCTAAATCATGTTGAAAAACAGAAATAAGCACTTTTCAAAAACAAGCTCCAAATCATGTTGAAATACAGAAATAAACACTTTTCCATAAACAAGCTCTAAATCATGTTTGATGCTCTCTGTAAGTTAATTTTATTTCAGTACTGTTTTATCAGGATGATAGTAACACTGTGGACGGTTTTCAGCAAGTTGCAACATTGGAATACAGAAATAAACACTTTTCCAAAAACAAGCTCTAAATCATGTTGAAAAACAGAAATAAACACTTTTCAAAAACAAGCTCCAAATCATGTTGAAATACAGAAATAAGCACTTTTCAAAAACAAGCTCCAAATCATGTTGAAATACAGAAATAAACACTTTTCCATAAACAAGCTCTAAATCATGTTTGATGCTCTCTGTAAGTTAATTTTATTTCAGTACTGTTTAATCAGGATGATAGGAACACTGTGGACAGTTTTCAGCAAGTTCCAACATTGAAATACAAAAATAAACACTTTTCCAAAAACAAGCTCTAAATCATGTTGAAATACAGAAAAAACACTTTTCAAAAACAAGCTCCAAATCATGTTGAAATACAGAAATAAGCACTTTTCAAATACAAGCTCCAAATCATGTTGAAATACAGAAATAAACACTTTTCCATAAACAAGCTCTAAATCATGTTTGATGCACTCTGTAAGTTAATTTTATTTCAGTACTGTTTAACTTACAGAGTGCATCAAACATGATTTAGAGCTTGTTTATGGAAAAGTGCTTATTTCTGTATTTCAACATGATTTGGAGCTTGTTTTTGAAAAGTGTTTATTTCTGTTTTTCAACATGATTTAGAGCTTGTTTTTGGAAAAGTGTTTATTTCTGTATTCCAATGTTGCAACTTGCTGAAAACCGTCCACAGTGTTACTATCATCCTGATTAAACAGTACTGAAATAAAATTAACTTACAGAGTGCATCAAACATGATTTAGAGCTTGTTTATGGAAAAGTGTTTATTTCTGTATTTCAACATGATTTGGAGCTTGTATTTGAAAAGTGCTTATTTCTGTATTTCAACATGATTTGGAGCTTGTTTTTGAAAAGTGTTTATTTCTGTATTTCAACATGATTTAGAGCTTGTTTTTGGAAAAGTGTTTATTTCTGTATTTCAATGTTGCAACTTGCTGAAAACTGTCCACAGTGTTCCTATCATCCTGATTAAACAGTACTGAAATAAAATTAACTTACAGAGTGCATCAAACATGATTTAGAGCTTGTTTATGGAAAAGTGTTTATTTCTGTATTTCAACATGATTTGGAGCTTGTTTTTGAAAAGTGTTTATTTCTGTTTTTCAACATGATTTAGAGCTTGTTTTTGGAAAAGTGTTTATTTCTGTATTCCAATGTTGCAACTTGCTGAAAACCATCCACAGTGTTACTATCATCCTGATTAAACAGTACTGGAATAAAATTAACTTACAGAGTGCATCAAACATGATTTAGAGCTTGTTTATGGAAAAGTGTTTATTTCTGTCTTTCAACATGATTTGGAGCTTGTATTTGAAAAGTGCTTATTTCTGTATTTCAACATGATTTGGAGCTTGTTTTTGAAAAGTGTTTTTTCTGTATTTCAACATGATTTAGAGCTTGTTTTTGGAAAAGTGTTTATTTCTGTATTTCAATGTTGCAACTTGCTGAAAACTGTCCACAGTGTTCCTATCATCCTGATTAAACAGTACTGAAATAAAATTAACTTACAGAGAGCATCAAACATGATTTAGAGCTTGTTTATGGAAAAGTGTTTATTTCTGTATTTCAACATGATTTGGAGCTTGTTTTTGAAAAGTGCTTATTTCTGTATTTCAACATGATTTGGAGCTTGTTTTTGAAAAGTGTTTATTTCTGTTTTTCAACATGATTTAGAGTTTGTTTTTGGAAAAGTGTTTATTTCTGTATTCCAATGTTGCAACTTGCTGAAAACCGTCCACAGTGTTACTATCATCCTGATTAAACAGTACTGAAATGAAATTAACTTACAGAGTGCATCAAACATGATTTAGAGCTTGTTTATGGAAAAGTGTTTATTTCTGTATTTCAACATGATTTGGAGCTTGTATTTGAAAAGTGCTTATTTCTGTATTTCAACATGATTTGGAGCTTGTTTTCGAAAAGTGTTTTTTCTGTATTTCAACATGATTTAGAGCTTGTTTTTGGAAAAGTGTTTATTTCTGTATTTCAATGTTGCAACTTGCTGAAAACTGTCCACATTGTTCCTATCATCCTGATTAAACAGTACTGAAATAAAATTAACTTACAGAGAGCATCAAACATGATTTAGAGCTTGTTTATGGAAAAGTGTTTATTTCTGTATTTCAACATGATTTGGAGCTTGTTTTTGAAAAGTGCTTATTTCTGTATTTCAACATGATTTGGAGCTTGTTTTTGAAAAGTGTTTATTTCTGTATTTCAACATGATTTAGAGCTTGTTTTTGGAAAAGTGTTTATTTCTGTATTTCAATGTTGCAACTTGCTGAAAACCGTCCACAGTGTTACTATCATCCTGATTAAACAGTACTGAAATAAAATTAACTTACAGAGTGCATCAAACATGATTTAGAGCTTGTTTATGGAAAAGTGTTTATTTCTGTATTTCAACATGATTTGGAGCTTGTATTTGAAAAGTGCTTATTTCTGTATTTCAACATGATTTGGAGCTTGTTTTCGATAAGTGTTTTTTCTGTATTTCAACATGATTTAGAGCTTGTTTTTGGAAAAGTGTTTATTTCTGTATTTCAATGTTGCAACTTGCTGAAAACTGTCCACAGTGTTCCTATCATCCTGATTAAACAGTACTGAAATAAAATTAACTTACAGAGAGCATCAAAAATGATTTAGAGCTTGTTTATGGAAAAGTGTTTATTTCTGTATTTCAACAAGATTTGGAGCTTGTTTTTGAAAAGTGCTTATTTCTGTATTTCAACATGATTTAGAGCTTGTTTTTGAAAAGTGTTTATTTCTGTTTTTCAACATGATTTAGAGCTTGTTTTTGGAAAAGTGTTTATTTCTGTATTCCAATGTTGCAACTTGCTGAAAACCGTCCACAGTGTTACTATCATCCTGATTAAACAGTACTGAAATAAAATTAACTTACAGAGTGCATCAAACATGATTTAGAGCTTGTTTATGGAAAAGTGTTTATTTCTGTATTTCAACATGATTTGGAGCTTGTTTTTGAAAAGTGCTTATTTCTGTATTTCAACATGATTTAGAGCTTGTTTTTGAAAAGTGTTTATTTCTGTTTTTCAACATGATTTAGAGCTTGTTTTTGGAAAAGTGTTTATTTCTGTATTCCAATGTTGCAACTTGCTGAAAACCGTCCACAGTGTTACTATCATCCTGATTAAACAGTACTGAAATAAAATTAACTTACAGAGTGCATCAAACATGATTTAGAGCTTGTTTATGGAAAAGTGTTTATTTCTGTATTTCAACATGATTTGGAGCTTGTATTTGAAAAGTGCTTATTTCTGTATTTCAACATGATTTGGAGCTTGTTTTTGAAAAGTGTTTTTTCTGTATTTCAACATGATTTAGAGCTTGTTTTTGGAAAAGTGTTTATTTCTGTATTTCAATGTTGCAACTTGCTGAAAACTGTCCACAGTGTTCCTATCATCCTGATTAAACAGTACTGAAATAAAATTAACTTACAGAGTGCATCAAACATGATTTAGAGCTTGTTTATGGAAAAGTGTTTATTTCTGTATTTCAACATGATTTGGAGCTTGTTTTTGAAAAGTGTTTATTTCTGTTTTTCAACATGATTTAGAGCTTGTTTTTGGAAAAGTGTTTATTTCTGTATTCCAATGTTGCAACTTGCTGAAAACCATCCACAGTGTTACTATCATCCTGATTAAACAGTACTGGAATAAAATTAACTTACAGAGTGCATCAAACATGATTTAGAGCTTGTTTATGGAAAAGTGTTTATTTCTGTCTTTCAACATGATTTGGAGCTTGTATTTGAAAAGTGCTTATTTCTGTATTTCAACATGATTTGGAGCTTGTTTTTGAAAAGTGTTTTTTCTGTATTTCAACATGATTTAGAGCTTGTTTTTGGAAAAGTGTTTATTTCTGTATTTCAATGTTGCAACTTGCTGAAAACTGTCCACAGTGTTCCTATCATCCTGATTAAACAGTACTGAAATAAAATTAACTTACAGAGAGCATCAAACATGATTTAGAGCTTGAACACTTTTCCAAAAACAAGCTCTAAATCATGTTGAAATACAGAAAAAACACTTTTCAAAAACAAGCTCCAAATCATGTTGAAATACAGAAATAAGCACTTTTCAAATACAAGCTCCAAGTCATGTTGAAATACAGAAATAAACACTTTTCCATAAACAAGCTCTAAATCATGTTTGATGCACTCTGTAAGTTAATTTTATTTCAGTACTGTTTAATCAGGATGATAGTAACACTGTGGACGGTTTTCAGCAAGTTGCAACATTGGAATACAGAAATAAACACTTTTCCAAAAACAAGCACTAAATCATGTTGAAAAACAGAAATAAACACTTTTCAAAAACAAGCTCCAAATCGTGTTGAAATACAGAAATAAACACTTTTCCATAAACAAGCTCTAAATCATGTTTGATGCACTCTGTAAGTAAATTTTAATTCAGTACTGTTTAATCAGGATGATAGTAACACTGTGGACGGTTTTCAGCAAGTTGCAACATTGGAATACAGAAATAAACACTTTTCCAAAAACAAGCTCTAAATCATGTTGAAATACAGAAATAAACACTTTTCAAAAACAAGCTCCAAATCATGTTGAAATACAGAAATAAGCACTTTTCAAAAACAAGCTCCAAATCATGTTGAAATACAGAAATAAACACTTTTCCATAAACAAGCTCTAAATCATGTTTGATGCACTCTGTAATTTAATTTTATTTCAGTACTGTTTAATCAGGATGATAGGAACACTGTGGACAGTTTTCAGCAAGTTGCAACATTGAAATACAGAAATAAACACTTTTCCAAAAACAAGCTCTAAATCATGTTGAAAAAGAGAAATAAACACTTTTCAAAAACAAGCTCCAAATCATGTTGAAATACAGAAATAAGCACTTTTCAAAAACAAGCTCCAAATCATGTTGAAATACAGAAATAAACACTTTTCCATAAACAAGCTCTAAATCATGTTTGATGCACTCTGTAAGTTAATTTTATTTCAGTACTGTTTAATCAGGATGATAGGAACACTGTGGACGGTTTTCAGCAAGTTGCAACATTGGAATACAGAAATAAGCACTTTTCAAAAACAAGCTCCAAATCATGTTGAAATACAGAAATAAACACTTTTCCATAAACAAGCTCTAAATCATGTTTGATGCACTCTGTAAGTTAATTTTATTTCAGTACTGTTTAATCAGGATGATAGTAACACTGTGGACGGTTTTCAGCAAGTTGCAACATTGGAATACAGAAATAAACACTTTTCCAAAAACAAGCTCTAAATCATGTTGAAATACAGAAATAAACACTTTTCAAAAACAAGCTCCAAATCATGTTGAAATACAGAAATAAGCACTTTTCAAAAACAAGCTCCAAATCATGTTGAAATACAGAAATAAACACTTTTCCATAAACAAGCTCTAAATCATGTTTGATGCACTCTGTAAGTTAATTTTATTTCAGTACTGTTTAATCAGGATGATAGTAACACTGTGGACGGTTTTCAGCAAGTTGCAACATTGGAATACAGAAATAAACACTTTTCCAAAAACAAGCTCTAAATCATGTTGAAAAAGAGAAATAAACACTTTTCAAAAACAAGCTCCAAATCATGTTGAAATACAGAAATAAGCACTTTTCAAAAACAAGCTCCAAATCATGTTGAAATACAGAAATAAACACTTTTCCATAAACAAGCTCTAAATCATGTTTGATGCACTCTGTAAGTTAATTTTATTTCAGTACTGTTTAATCAGGATGATAGTAACACTGTGGACGGTTTTCAGCAAGTTGCAACATTGGAATACAGAAATAAGCACTTTTCAAAAACAAGCTCCAAATCATGTTGAAATACTGAAATAAACACTTTTCCATAAACAAGTTCTAAATCATGTTTGATGCTCTCTGTAAGTTAATTTTGTTTCAGTACTGTTTAATCAGGATGATAGTAACACTGTGGACGGTTTTCAGCAAGTTGCAACATTGGAATACAGAAATAAACACTTTTCCAAAAACAAGCTCTAAATCATGTTGAAATACAGAAATAAACACTTTTCAAAAACAAGCTCCAAATCATGTTGAAATACAGAAATAAGCACTTTTCAAAAACAAGCTCCAAATCATGTTGAAATACAGAAATAAACACTTTTCCATAAACAAGCTCTAAATCATGTTTGATGCACTCTGTAAGTTAATTTTATTTCAGTACTGTTTAATCAGGATGATAGGAACACTGTGGACAGTTTTCAGCAAGTTGCAACATTGAAATACAGAAATAAACACTTTTCCAAAAACAAGCTCTAAATCATGTTGACATACAGAAAAAACACTTTTCAAAAACAAGCTCCAAATCATGTTGAAATACAGAAATAAGCACTTTTCAAATACAAGCTCCAAATCATGTTGAAATACAGAAATAAACTCTTTTCCATAAACAAGCTCTAAATCATGTTTGAAGCACTCTGTAAGTTAATTTTATTTCAGTACTGTTTAATCAGGATGATAGTAACACTGTCGACGGTTTTCAGCAAGTTGCAACATTGGAATACAGAAATAAACACTTTTCCAAAAACAAGCTCTAAATCATGTTGAAAAAGAGAAATAAACACTTTTCAAAAACAAGCTCTAAATCATGTTGAAATACAGAAATAAGCACTTTTCAAAAACAAGCTCCAAATCATGTTGAAATACAGAAATAAACACTTTTCCATAAACAAGCTCTAAATCATGTTTGATGCACTCTGTAAGTTAATTTTATTTCAGTACTGTTTAATCAGGATGATAGTAACACTGTGGACGGTTTTCAGCAAGTTGCAACATTGGAATACAGAAATAAACACTTTTCCAAAAACAAGCTCTAAATCATGTTGAAAAACAGAAATAAACACTTTTCAAAAACAAGCTCCAAATCATGTTGAAATACAGAAATAAGCACTTTTCCATAAACAAGCTCTAAATCATGTTTGATGCTCTCTGTAAGTTAATTTTATTTCAGTATTGTTTAATCAGGATGATAGGAACATTGTGGACGGTTTTCAGCAAGTTGCAACATTGGAATACAGAAATAAACACTTTTCCAAAAACAAGCTCTAAATCATGTTGAAAAACAGAAATAAACACTTTTCAAAAACAAGCTCCAAATCATGTTGAAATACAGAAATAAGCACTTTTCAAAAACAAGCTCCAAATCATGTTGAAATACAGAAATAAACACTTTTCCATAAACAAGCTCTAAATCATGTTTGATGCACTCTGTAAGTTAATTTTATTTCAGTACTGTTTAATCAGGATGATAGTAACACTGTGGACGGTTTTCAGCAAGTTGCAACATTGGAATACAGAAATAAACACTTTTCCAAAAACAAGCTCTAAATCGTGTTGAAATACAGAAAAAACACTTTTCAAAAACAAGCTCCAAATCATGTTGAAATACAGAAATAAGCACTTTTCAAAAACAAGCTCCAAATCATGTTGAAATACAGAAATAAACACTTTTCCATAAACAAGCTCTAAATCATGTTTGATGCTCTCTGTAAGTTAATTTTATTTCAGTACTGTTTAATCAGGATGATAGGAACACTGTATACAGTTTTCAGCAAGTTGCAACATTGAAATACAGAAAAAAACACTTTTCCAAAAACAAGCTCTAAATCTTGTTGAAATACAGAAATAAACACTTTTCAAAAACAAGCTCCAAATCATGTTGAAATACAGAAATAAGCACTTTTCAAAAACAAGCTCCAAATCATGTTGAAATACAGAAATAAACACTTTTCCATAAACAAGCTCTAAATCATGTTTGATGCTCTCTGTAAGTTAATTTTATTTCAGTACTGTTTAATCAGGATGATAGTAACACTGTGGACGGTTTTCAGCAAGTTGCAACATTGGAATACAGAAATAAGCACTTTTCAAAAACAAGCTCCAAATCATGTTGAAATACAGAAATAAACACTTTTCCATAAACAAGCTCTAAATCATGTTTGATGCACTCTGTAAGTTAATTTTATTTCAGTACTGTTTAATCAGGATGATAGTAACACTGTGGACGGTTTTCAGCAAGTTGCAACATTGGAATACAGAAATAAACACTTTTCCAAAAACAAGCTCTAAATCATCTTGAAATACAGAAATAAACACTTTTCAAAAACAAGCTCCAAATCATGTTGAAATACAGAAATAAGCACTTTTCAAAAACAAGCTCCAAATCATGTTGAAATACAGAAATAAACACTTTTCCATAAACAAGCTCTAAATCATGTTTGATGCACTCTGTAAGTTAATTTTATTTCAGTACTGTTTAATCAGGATGATAGTAACACTGTGGACGGTTTTCAGCAAGTTGCAACATTGGAATACAGAAATAAACACTTTTCCAAAAACAAGCTCTAAATCATGTTGAAATACAGAAATAAACACTTTTCAAAAACAAGCTCCAAATCATGTTGAAATACAGAAATAAGCACTTTTCAAAAACAAGCTCCAAATCATGTTGAAATACAGAAATAAACACTTTTCCATAAACAAGCTCTAAATCATGTTTGATGCACTCTGTAAGTTAATTTTATTTCAGTACTGTTTAATCAGGATGATAGGAACACTGTGGACAGTTTTCAGCAAGTTGCAACATTGAAATACAGAAATAAACACTTTTCCAAAAACAAGCTCTAAATCATGTTGACATACAGAAAAAACACTTTTCAAAAACAAGCTCCAAATCATGTTGAAATACAGAAATAAGCACTTTTCAAATACAAGCTCCAAATCATGTTGAAATACAGAAATAAACTCTTTTCCATAAACAAGCTCTAAATCATGTTTGAAGCACTCTGTAAGTTAATTTTATTTCAGTACTGTTTAATCAGGATGATAGTAACACTGTCGACGGTTTTCAGCAAGTTGCAACATTGGAATACAGAAATAAACACTTTTCCAAAAACAAGCTCTAAATCATGTTGAAAAAGAGAAATAAACACTTTTCAAAAACAAGCTCTAAATCATGTTGAAATACAGAAATAAGCACTTTTCAAAAACAAGCTCCAAATCATGTTGAAATACAGAAATAAACACTTTTCCATAAACAAGCTCTAAATCATGTTTGATGCACTCTGTAAGTTAATTTTATTTCAGTACTGTTTAATCAGGATGATAGTAACACTGTGGACGGTTTTCAGCAAGTTGCAACATTGGAATACAGAAATAAACACTTTTCCAAAAACAAGCTCTAAATCATGTTGAAAAACAGAAATAAGCACTTTTCAAAAACAAGCTCCAAATCATGTTGAAATACAGAAATAAACACTTTTCCATAAACAAGCTCTAAATCATGTTTGATGCACTCTGTAAGTTAATTTTATTTCAGTACTGTTTAATCAGGATGATAGTAACACTGTGGACGGTTTTCAGCAAGTTGCAACATTGGAATACAGAAATAAACACTTTTCCAAAAACAAGCTCTAAATCATGTTGAAAAACAGAAATAAACACTTTTCAAAAACAAGCTCCAAATCATGTTGAAATACAGAAATAAGCACTTTTCCATAAACAAGCTCTAAATCATGTTTGATGCTCTCTGTAAGTTAATTTTATTTCAGTATTGTTTAATCAGGATGATAGGAACATTGTGGACGGTTTTCAGCAAGTTGCAACATTGGAATACAGAAATAAACACTTTTCCAAAAACAAGCTCTAAATCATGTTGAAAAACAGAAATAAACACTTTTCAAAAACAAGCTCCAAATCATGTTGAAATACAGAAATAAGCACTTTTCAAAAACAAGCTCCAAATCATGTTGAAATACAGAAATAAACACTTTTCCATAAACAAGCTCTAAATCATGTTTGATGCACTCTGTAAGTTAATTTTATTTCAGTACTGTTTAATCAGGATGATAGTAACACTGTGGACGGTTTTCAGCAAGTTGCAACATTGGAATACAGAAATAAACACTTTTCCAAAAACAAGCTCTAAATCGTGTTGAAATACAGAAAAAACACTTTTCAAAAACAAGCTCCAAATCATGTTGAAATACAGAAATAAGCACTTTTCAAAAACAAGCTCCAAATCATGTTGAAATACAGAAATAAACACTTTTCCATAAACAAGCTCTAAATCATGTTTGATGCTCTCTGTAAGTTAATTTTATTTCAGTACTGTTTAATCAGGATGATAGGAACACTGTATACAGTTTTCAGCAAGTTGCAACATTGAAATACAGAAAAAAACACTTTTCCAAAAACAAGCTCTAAATCTTGTTGAAATACAGAAATAAACACTTTTCAAAAACAAGCTCCAAATCATGTTGAAATACAGAAATAAGCACTTTTCAAAAACAAGCTCCAAATCATGTTGAAATACAGAAATAAACACTTTTCCATAAACAAGCTCTAAATCATGTTTGATGCTCTCTGTAAGTTAATTTTATTTCAGTACTGTTTAACCTGTCTAGGATCAGCGTGCCGCTAGCGGCACTCCCCCCCCCCCCCCCACTGAAAAACCAGTGCCGCGAAATTCAAAAAAAATATTTTTTTAAAATATTTAACTTTCACACATTAAAGTCCAATACAGCTAATGAAAGACACAGATCTTATGAATCCAGTCAACATTTCCGATTTTTAAAATGTTTTACAGGGAAGACACAATATGTAAAGATGTACATCTATTACCTAAAAACACATTAGCATATTCCACCATCTTTTATTTGTCCACCAACACCAGTAGCCATCACCAATTCGGCTAAACTAAGATATTTATAGCCTCTAACCAACAAAAAAACTCATTAGATGACAGTCTGATAACATATTTATGGTATGGGATAGGTTTTGTTAGAAAAAAGTGCATATTTCAGGTAGATGGCATAGTTTACAATTGCACCCACCATCACAAATGGACTAGAATAATTACAATGAGCAACGTGTTTACCTAACTACTAATCATCAAACATTTCGTAAAAATACACAGCATACACGAATCGAAAGACACAGATCCTGTGAATACAGACAATATTTCAGATTTTCTAAGTGTCTTACAGCGAAAACACAATAAATCGTTATATTAGCTTAGCACATAGCAATTAGCAGCCCAGCATTGATTCTAGCCAAAGTGAGCGATAAAAGTCAACATCGCCAAAAGATATTAATTTTTTCACTAACCTTCTCAGAATTCTTCCGATGACACTCCTGTAACATCACATTACAACATGCATATACAGTTTGATCGAAAATGTTTATATTTAGCCACCAAAATCATGGTTAGACAATGTGAAATGTAGACAAGCTGGTAAAGAAAACGTCCTTGCGCCACTTAGACAGTGATCTACTCTTATACATAAATACTCATAAACGTGACTAAAAAATATAGGGTGGACAGGGATTGATAGACAATTTAATTCTTAATACAATTGCGTTATTACATTTTTTAATTTATCCTTACTTTTCAATACAGTTTGCGCCAAGCGAAGCTACGTCAAAAAACATGGCGTCCTAAGCCACTAAAATGTTTCGACAGAAACACGATTTATCATAATAAAAATGTCCTACCTTGAGCTGTTCTTCCATCAGTATCTTGGGCAAAGGATCCTTTCTTGGGAGAAATCGTCTTTTGGTGGAAAGCTGTCCTCTTGCCATGTGGAAATGTCAACTACGTTCGGGATGAACTGAAAAGCGTGACCAACTTTTCACATCGTTGCAAAAATAAATGTCCCAAAATCGCACTAAACGGATATAAATTGCTATAAAACGCTTTAAATTAACTACTTTGTGATGTTTGTAACTCCTATAACGAGTGAAAAGATGACCGGAGAAATATAACAGGCTAAACTAACGCTTGGAACAGGAGAGGGTCGGTGTCTTCCACGCGCGTTACGCAGCAAGAAAAGACTTGCTAGCTAAAGGTTTTTTTCATTTGTAGGGCCTGTGAACGAGCAATCGAGCCCGTTGGAATCGTCATCACGTAAAGGCATCCAGGGGAAGACGTAAGAAGTGTCCGTATAGTCATAGCAACGACAGTGCCCGTTTAAATGACTTCAGAAAAGTGGCCAACGTTTCTCAAATCTGACTCCATGTCAGGGAAATTGCTGTAGAATGGGCTCTGTTCCACTTAGAGACAAAATTTCAACTCCTATAGAAACTATAGACTGTTTTCTATCCAATAATAATAATAATATGCATATTGTACGATCAAGGATTTTGTGGGAAGCCGTTTAAAAAATTAGCCACATTAGCATAAATAGTCTAAACAGCGCCCCCATCCCCAACAGGTTAATCAGGATGATAGTAACACTGTGGACGGTTTTCAGCAAGTTGCAACATTGGAATACAGAAATAAGCACTTTTCAAAAACAAGCTCCAAATCATGTTGAAATACAGAAATAAACACTTTTCCATAAACAAGCTCTAAATCATGTTTGATGCACTCTGTAAGTTAATTTTATTTCAGTACTGTTTAATCAGGATGATAGTAACACTGTGGACGGTTTTCAGCAAGTTGCAACATTGGAATACAGAAATAAACACTTTTCCAAAAACAAGCTCTAAATCATCTTGAAATACAGAAATAAACACTTTTCAAAAACAAGCTCCAAATCATGTTGAAATACAGAAATAAGCACTTTTCAAAAACAAGCTCCAAATCATGTTGAAATACAGAAATAAACACTTTTCCATAAACAAGCTCTAAATCATGTTTGATGCACTCTGTAAGTTAATTTTATTTCAGTACTGTTTAATCAGGATGATAGTAACACTGTGGACGGTTTTCAGCAAGTTGCAACATTGGAATACAGAAATAAACACTTTTCCAAAAACAAGCTCTAAATCGTGTTGAAATACAGAAAAAACACTTTTCAAAAACAAGCTCCAAATCATGTTGAAATACAGAAATAAGCACTTTTCAAAAACAAGCTCCAAATCATGTTGAAATACAGAAATAAACACTTTTCCATAAACAAGCTCTAAATCATGTTTGATGCTCTCTGTAAGTTAATTTTATTTCAGTACTGTTTAATCAGGATGATAGGAACACTGTATACAGTTTTCAGCAAGTTGCAACATTGAAATACAGAAAAAAACACTTTTCCAAAAACAAGCTCTAAATCTTGTTGAAATACAGAAATAAACACTTTTCAAAAACAAGCTCCAAATCATGTTGAAATACAGAAATAAGCACTTTTCAAAAACAAGCTCCAAATCATGTTGAAATACAGAAATAAACACTTTTCCATAAACAAGCTCTAAATCATGTTTGATGCTCTCTGTAAGTTAATTTTATTTCAGTACTGTTTAATCAGGATGATAGTAACACTGTGGACGGTTTTCAGCAAGTTGCAACATTGGAATACAGAAATAAGCACTTTTCAAAAACAAGCTCCAAATCATGTTGAAATACAGAAATAAACACTTTTCCATAAACAAGCTCTAAATCATGTTTGATGCACTCTGTAAGTTAATTTTATTTCAGTACTGTTTAATCAGGATGATAGTAACACTGTGGACGGTTTTCAGCAAGTTGCAACATTGGAATACAGAAATAAACACTTTTCCAAAAACAAGCTCTAAATCATGTTGAAATACAGAAATAAACACTTTTCAAAAACAAGCTCCAAATCATGTTGAAATACAGAAATAAGCACTTTTCAAAAACAAGCTCCAAATCATGTTGAAATACAGAAATAAACACTTTTCCATAAACAAGCTCTAAATCATGTTTGATGCACTCTGTAAGTTAATTTTATTTCAGTACTGTTTAATCAGGATGATAGGAACACTGTGGACAGTTTTCAGCAAGTTGCAACATTGAAATACAGAAATAAACACTTTTCCAAAAACAAGCTCTAAATCATGTTGACATACAGAAAAAACACTTTTCAAAAACAAGCTCCAAATCATGTTGAAATACAGAAATAAGCACTTTTCAAATACAAGCTCCAAATCATGTTGAAATACAGAAATAAACTCTTTTCCATAAACAAGCTCTAAATCATGTTTGAAGCACTCTGTAAGTTAATTTTATTTCAGTACTGTTTAATCAGGATGATAGTAACACTGTCGACGGTTTTCAGCAAGTTGCAACATTGGAATACAGAAATAAACACTTTTCCAAAAACAAGCTCTAAATCATGTTGAAAAAGAGAAATAAACACTTTTCAAAAACAAGCTCTAAATCATGTTGAAATACAGAAATAAGCACTTTTCAAAAACAAGCTCCAAATCATGTTGAAATACAGAAATAAACACTTTTCCATAAACAAGCTCTAAATCATGTTTGATGCACTCTGTAAGTTAATTTTATTTCAGTACTGTTTAATCAGGATGATAGTAACACTGTGGACGGTTTTCAGCAAGTTGCAACATTGGAATACAGAAATAAACACTTTTCCAAAAACAAGCTCTAAATCATGTTGAAAAACAGAAATAAGCACTTTTCAAAAACAAGCTCCAAATCATGTTGAAATACAGAAATAAACACTTTTCCATAAACAAGCTCTAAATCATGTTTGATGCACTCTGTAAGTTAATTTTATTTCAGTACTGTTTAATCAGGATGATAGTAACACTGTGGACGGTTTTCAGCAAGTTGCAACATTGGAATACAGAAATAAACACTTTTCCAAAAACAAGCTCTAAATCATGTTGAAAAACAGAAATAAACACTTTTCAAAAACAAGCTCCAAATCATGTTGAAATACAGAAATAAGCACTTTTCCATAAACAAGCTCTAAATCATGTTTGATGCTCTCTGTAAGTTAATTTTATTTCAGTATTGTTTAATCAGGATGATAGGAACATTGTGGACGGTTTTCAGCAAGTTGCAACATTGGAATACAGAAATAAACACTTTTCCAAAAACAAGCTCTAAATCATGTTGAAAAACAGAAATAAACACTTTTCAAAAACAAGCTCCAAATCATGTTGAAATACAGAAATAAGCACTTTTCAAAAACAAGCTCCAAATCATGTTGAAATACAGAAATAAACACTTTTCCATAAACAAGCTCTAAATCATGTTTGATGCACTCTGTAAGTTAATTTTATTTCAGTACTGTTTAATCAGGATGATAGTAACACTGTGGACGGTTTTCAGCAAGTTGCAACATTGGAATACAGAAATAAACACTTTTCCAAAAACAAGCTCTAAATCGTGTTGAAATACAGAAAAAACACTTTTCAAAAACAAGCTCCAAATCATGTTGAAATACAGAAATAAGCACTTTTCAAAAACAAGCTCCAAATCATGTTGAAATACAGAAATAAACACTTTTCCATAAACAAGCTCTAAATCATGTTTGATGCTCTCTGTAAGTTAATTTTATTTCAGTACTGTTTAATCAGGATGATAGGAACACTGTATACAGTTTTCAGCAAGTTGCAACATTGAAATACAGAAAAAAACACTTTTCCAAAAACAAGCTCTAAATCTTGTTGAAATACAGAAATAAACACTTTTCAAAAACAAGCTCCAAATCATGTTGAAATACAGAAATAAGCACTTTTCAAAAACAAGCTCCAAATCATGTTGAAATACAGAAATAAACACTTTTCCATAAACAAGCTCTAAATCATGTTTGATGCTCTCTGTAAGTTAATTTTATTTCAGTACTGTTTAATCAGGATGATAGTAACACTGTGGACGGTTTTCAGCAAGTTGCAACATTGGAATACAGAAATAAGCACTTTTCAAAAACAAGCTCCAAATCATGTTGAAATACAGAAATAAACACTTTTCCATAAACAAGCTCTAAATCATGTTTGATGCACTCTGTAAGTTAATTTTATTTCAGTACTGTTTAATCAGGATGATAGTAACACTGTGGACGGTTTTCAGCAAGTTGCAACATTGGAATACAGAAATAAACACTTTTCCAAAAACAAGCTCTAAATCATCTTGAAATACAGAAATAAACACTTTTCAAAAACAAGCTCCAAATCATGTTGAAATACAGAAATAAGCACTTTTCAAAAACAAGCTCCAAATCATGTTGAAATACAGAAATAAACACTTTTCCATAAACAAGCTCTAAATCATGTTTGATGCACTCTGTAAGTTAATTTTATTTCAGTACTGTTTAATCAGGATGATAGTAACACTGTGGACGGTTTTCAGCAAGTTGCAACATTGGAATACAGAAATAAACACTTTTCCAAAAACAAGCTCTAAATCGTGTTGAAATACAGAAAAAACACTTTTCAAAAACAAGCTCCAAATCATGTTGAAATACAGAAATAAGCACTTTTCAAAAACAAGCTCCAAATCATGTTGAAATACAGAAATAAACACTTTTCCATAAACAAGCTCTAAATCATGTTTGATGCTCTCTGTAAGTTAATTTTATTTCAGTACTGTTTAATCAGGATGATAGGAACACTGTATACAGTTTTCAGCAAGTTGCAACATTGAAATACAGAAAAAAACACTTTTCCAAAAACAAGCTCTAAATCTTGTTGAAATACAGAAATAAACACTTTTCAAAAACAAGCTCCAAATCATGTTGAAATACAGAAATAAGCACTTTTCAAAAACAAGCTCCAAATCATGTTGAAATACAGAAATAAACACTTTTCCATAAACAAGCTCTAAATCATGTTTGATGCTCTCTGTAAGTTAATTTTATTTCAGTACTGTTTAATCAGGATGATAGTAACACTGTGGACGGTTTTCAGCAAGTTGCAACATTGGAATACAGAAATAAGCACTTTTCAAAAACAAGCTCCAAATCATGTTGAAATACAGAAATAAACACTTTTCCATAAACAAGCTCTAAATCATGTTTGATGCACTCTGTAAGTTAATTTTATTTCAGTACTGTTTAATCAGGATGATAGTAACACTGTGGACGGTTTTCAGCAAGTTGCAACATTGGAATACAGAAATAAACACTTTTCCAAAAACAAGCTCTAAATCATCTTGAAATACAGAAATAAACACTTTTCAAAAACAAGCTCCAAATCATGTTGAAATACAGAAATAAGCACTTTTCAAAAACAAGCTCCAAATCATGTTGAAATACAGAAATAAACACTTTTCCATAAACAAGCTCTAAATCATGTTTGATGCACTCTGTAAGTTAATTTTATTTCAGTACTGTTTAATCAGGATGATAGTAACACTGTGGACGGTTTTCAGCAAGTTGCAACATTGGAATACAGAAATAAACACTTTTCCAAAAACAAGCTCTAAATCATGTTGAAAAAGAGAAATAAACACTTTTCAAAAACAAGCTCCAAATCATGTTGAAATACAGAAATAAGCACTTTTCAAAAACAAGCTCCAAATCATGTTGAAATACAGAAATAAACACTTTTCCATAAACAAGCTCTAAATCATGTTTGATGCACTCTGTAAGTTAATTTTATTTCAGTACTGTTTAATCAGGATGATAGGAACACTGTGGACAGTTTTCAGCAAGTTGCAACATTGAAATACAGAAATAAACACTTTTCCAAAAACAAGCTCTAAATCATGTTGAAATACAGAAAAAACACTTTTCAAAAACAAGCTCCAAATCATGTTGAAATACAGAAATAAGCACTTTTCAAATACAAGCTCCAAATCATGTTGAAATACAGAAATAAACTCTTTTCCATAAACAAGCTCTAAATCATGTTTGAAGCACTCTGTAAGTTAATTTTATTTCAGTACTGTTTAATCAGGATGATAGTAACACTGTCGACGGTTTTCAGCAAGTTGCAACATTGGAATACAGAAATAAACACTTTTCCAAAAACAAGCTCTAAATCATCTTGAAATACAGAAATAAACACTTTTCAAAAACAAGCTCCAAATCATGTTGAAATACAGAAATAAGCACTTTTCAAAAACAAGCTCCAAATCATGTTGAAATACAGAAATAAACACTTTTCCATAAACAAGCTCTAAATCATGTTTGATGCACTCTGTAAGTTAATTTTATTTCAGTACTGTTTAATCAGGATGATAGTAACACTGTGGACGGTTTTCAGCAAGTTGCAACATTGGAATACAGAAATAAACACTTTTCCAAAAACAAGCTCTAAATCATGTTGAAAAAGAGAAATAAACACTTTTCAAAAACAAGCTCCAAATCATGTTGAAATACAGAAATAAGCACTTTTCAAAAACAAGCTCCAAATCATGTTGAAATACAGAAATAAACACTTTTCCATAAACAAGCTCTAAATCATGTTTGATGCACTCTGTAAGTTAATTTTATTTCAGTACTGTTTAATCAGGATGATAGGAACACTGTGGACAGTTTTCAGCAAGTTGCAACATTGAAATACAGAAATAAACACTTTTCCAAAAACAAGCTCTAAATCATGTTGAAATACAGAAAAAACACTTTTCAAAAACAAGCTCCAAATCATGTTGAAATACAGAAATAAGCACTTTTCAAATACAAGCTCCAAATCATGTTGAAATACAGAAATAAACTCTTTTCCATAAACAAGCTCTAAATCATGTTTGAAGCACTCTGTAAGTTAATTTTATTTCAGTACTGTTTAATCAGGATGATAGTAACACTGTCGACGGTTTTCAGCAAGTTGCAACATTGGAATACAGAAATAAACACTTTTCCAAAAACAAGCTCTAAATCATGTTGAAAAAGAGAAATAAACACTTTTCAAAAACAAGCTCTAAATCATGTTGAAATACAGAAATAAGCACTTTTCAAAAACAAGCTCCAAATCATGTTGAAATACAGAAATAAACACTTTTCCATAAACAAGCTCTAAATCATGTTTGATGCACTCTGTAAGTTAATTTTATTTCAGTACTGTTTAATCAGGATGATAGTAACACTGTGGACGGTTTTCAGCAAGTTGCAACATTGGAATACAGAAATAAACACTTTTCCAAAAACAAGCTCTAAATCATGTTGAAAAACAGAAATAAGCACTTTTCAAAAACAAGCTCCAAATCATGTTGAAATACAGAAATAAACACTTTTCCATAAACAAGCTCTAAATCATGTTTGATGCACTCTGTAAGTTAATTTTATTTCAGTACTGTTTAATCAGGATGATAGTAACACTGTGGACGGTTTTCAGCAAGTTGCAACATTGGAATACAGAAATAAACACTTTTCCAAAAACAAGCTCTAAATCATGTTGAAAAACAGAAATAAACACTTTTCAAAAACAAGCTCCAAATCATGTTGAAATACAGAAATAAGCACTTTTCCATAAACAAGCTCTAAATCATGTTTGATGCTCTCTGTAAGTTAATTTTATTTCAGTATTGTTTAATCAGGATGATAGGAACATTGTGGACGGTTTTCAGCAAGTTGCAACATTGGAATACAGAAATAAACACTTTTCCAAAAACAAGCTCTAAATCATGTTGAAAAACAGAAATAAACACTTTTCAAAAACAAGCTCCAAATCATGTTGAAATACAGAAATAAGCACTTTTCAAAAACAAGCTCCAAATCATGTTGAAATACAGAAATAAACACTTTTCCATAAACAAGCTCTAAATCATGTTTGATGCACTCTGTAAGTTAATTTTATTTCAGTACTGTTTAATCAGGATGATAGTAACACTGTGGACGGTTTTCAGCAAGTTGCAACATTGGAATACAGAAATAAACACTTTTCCAAAAACAAGCTCTAATTCGTGTTGAAATACAGAAAAAACACTTTTCAAAAACAAGCTCCAAATCATGTTGAAATACAGAAATAAGCACTTTTCAAAAACAAGCTCCAAATCATGTTGAAATACAGAAATAAACACTTTTCCATAAACAAGCTCTAAATCATGTTTGATGCTCTCTGTAAGTTAATTTTATTTCAGTACTGTTTAATCAGGATGATAGGAACACTGTATACAGTTTTCAGCAAGTTGCAACATTGAAATACAGAAAAAAACACTTTTCCAAAAACAAGCTCTAAATCTTGTTGAAATACAGAAATAAACACTTTTCAAAAACAAGCTCCAAATCATGTTGAAATACAGAAATAAGCACTTTTCAAAAACAAGCTCCAAATCATGTTGAAATACAGAAATAAACACTTTTCCATAAACAAGCTCTAAATCATGTTTGATGCTCTCTGTAAGTTAATTTTATTTCAGTACTGTTTAATCAGGATGATAGTAACACTGTGGACGGTTTTCAGCAAGTTGCAACATTGGAATACAGAAATAAGCACTTTTCAAAAACAAGCTCCAAATCATGTTGAAATACAGAAATAAACACTTTTCCATAAACAAGCTCTAAATCATGTTTGATGCACTCTGTAAGTTAATTTTATTTCAGTACTGTTTAATCAGGATGATAGTAACACTGTGGACGGTTTTCAGCAAGTTGCAACATTGGAATACAGAAATAAACACTTTTCCAAAAACAAGCTCTAAATCATCTTGAAATACAGAAATAAACACTTTTCAAAAACAAGCTCCAAATCATGTTGAAATACAGAAATAAGCACTTTTCAAAAACAAGCTCCAAATCATGTTGAAATACAGAAATAAACACTTTTCCATAAACAAGCTCTAAATCATGTTTGATGCACTCTGTAAGTTAATTTTATTTCAGTACTGTTTAATCAGGATGATAGTAACACTGTGGACGGTTTTCAGCAAGTTGCAACATTGGAATACAGAAATAAACACTTTTCCAAAAACAAGCTCTAAATCATGTTGAAAAAGAGAAATAAACACTTTTCAAAAACAAGCTCCAAATCATGTTGAAATACAGAAATAAGCACTTTTCAAAAACAAGCTCCAAATCATGTTGAAATACAGAAATAAACACTTTTCCATAAACAAGCTCTAAATCATGTTTGATGCACTCTGTAAGTTAATTTTATTTCAGTACTGTTTAATCAGGATGATAGGAACACTGTGGACAGTTTTCAGCAAGTTGCAACATTGAAATACAGAAATAAACACTTTTCCAAAAACAAGCTCTAAATCATGTTGAAATACAGAAAAAACACTTTTCAAAAACAAGCTCCAAATCATGTTGAAATACAGAAATAAGCACTTTTCAAATACAAGCTCCAAATCATGTTGAAATACAGAAATAAACACTTTTCCATAAACAAGCTCTAAATCATGTTTGAAGCACTCTGTAAGTTAATTTTATTTCAGTACTGTTTAATCAGGATGATAGTAACACTGTCGACGGTTTTCAGCAAGTTGCAACATTGGAATACAGAAATAAACACTTTTCCAAAAACAAGCTCTAAATCATGTTGAAAAAGAGAAATAAACACTTTTCAAAAACAAGCTCTAAATCATGTTGAAATACAGAAATAAGCACTTTTCAAAAACAAGCTCCAAATCATGTTGAAATACAGAAATAAACACTTTTCCATAAACAAGCTCTAAATCATGTTTGATGCACTCTGTAAGTTAATTTTATTTCAGTACTGTTTAATCAGGATGATAGTAACACTGTGGACGGTTTTCAGCAAGTTGCAACATTGGAATACAGAAATAAACACTTTTCCAAAAACAAGCTCTAAATCATGTTGAAAAACAGAAATAAGCACTTTTCAAAAACAAGCTCCAAATCATGTTGAAATACAGAAATAAACACTTTTCCATAAACAAGCTCTAAATCATGTTTGATGCACTCTGTAAGTTAATTTTATTTCAGTACTGTTTAATCAGGATGATAGTAACACTGTGGACGGTTTTCAGCAAGTTGCAACATTGGAATACAGAAATAAACACTTTTCCAAAAACAAGCTCTAAATCATGTTGAAAAACAGAAATAAACACTTTTCAAAAACAAGCTCCAAATCATGTTGAAATACAGAAATAAGCACTTTTCCATAAACAAGCTCTAAATCATGTTTGATGCTCTCTGTAAGTTAATTTTATTTCAGTATTGTTTAATCAGGATGATAGGAACATTGTGGACGGTTTTCAGCAAGTTGCAACATCGGAATACAGAAATAAACACTTTTCCAAAAACAAGCTCTAAATCATGTTGAAAAACAGAAATAAACACTTTTCAAAAACAAGCTCCAAATCATGTTGAAATACAGAAATAAGCACTTTTCAAAAACAAGCTCCAAATCATGTTGAAATACAGAAATAAACACTTTTCCATAAACAAGCTCTAAATCATGTTTGATGCACTCTGTAAGTTAATTTTATTTCAGTACTGTTTAATCAGGATGATAGTAACACTGTGGACGGTTTTCAGCAAGTTGCAACATTGGAATACAGAAATAAACACTTTTCCAAAAACAAGCTCTAAATCGTGTTGAAATACAGAAAAAACACTTTTCAAAAACAAGCTCCAAATCATGTTGAAATACAGAAATAAGCACTTTTCAAAAACAAGCTCCAAATCATGTTGAAATACAGAAATAAACACTTTTCCATAAACAAGCTCTAAATCATGTTTGATGCTCTCTGTAAGTTAATTTTATTTCAGTACTGTTTAATCAGGATGATAGGAACACTGTATACAGTTTTCAGCAAGTTGCAACATTGAAATACAGAAAAAAACACTTTTCCAAAAACAAGCTCTAAATCTTGTTGAAATACAGAAATAAACACTTTTCAAAAACAAGCTCCAAATCATGTTGAAATACAGAAATAAGCACTTTTCAAAAACAAGCTCCAAATCATGTTGAAATACAGAAATAAACACTTTTCCATAAACAAGCTCTAAATCATGTTTGATGCTCTCTGTAAGTTAATTTTATTTCACTACTGTTTAATCAGGATGATAGTAACACTGTGGACGGTTTTCAGCAAGTTGCAACATTGGAATACAGAAATAAACACTTTTCCAAAAACAAGCTCTAAATCATGTTGAAAAACAGAAATAAACACTTTTCAAAAACAAGCTCCAAATCATGTTGAAATACAGAAATAAGCACTTTTCAAAAACAAGCTCCAAATCATGTTGAAATACAGAAATAAACACTTTTCCATAAACAAGCTCTAAATCATGTTTGATGCTCTCTGTAAGTTAATTTTATTTCAGTACTGTTTAATCAGGATGATAGTAACACTGTGGACGGTTTTCAGCAAGTTGCAACATTGGAATACAGAAATAAACACTTTTCCAAAAACAAGCTCTAAATCATCTTGAAATACAGAAATAAACACTTTTCAAAAACAAGCTCCAAATCATGTTGAAATACAGAAATAAGCACTTTTCAAAAACAAGCTCCAAATCATGTTGAAATACAGAAATAAACACTTTTCCATAAACAAGCTCTAAATCATGTTTGATGCACTCTGTAAGTTAATTTTATTTCAGTACTGTTTAATCAGGATGATAGTAACACTGTGGACGGTTTTCAGCAAGTTGCAACATTGGAATACAGAAATAAACACTTTTCCAAAAACAAGCTCTAAATCATGTTGAAAAAGAGAAATAAACACTTTTCAAAAACAAGCTCCAAATCATGTTGAAATACAGAAATAAGCACTTTTCAAAAACAAGCTCCAAATCATGTTGAAATACAGAAATAAACACTTTTCCATAAACAAGCTCTAAATCATGTTTGATGCACTCTGTAAGTTAATTTTATTTCAGTACTGTTTAATCAGGATGATAGGAACACTGTGGACAGTTTTCAGCAAGTTGCAACATTGAAATACAGAAATAAACACTTTTCCAAAAACAAGCTCTAAATCATGTTGAAATACAGAAAAAACACTTTTCAAAAACAAGCTCCAAATCATGTTGAAATACAGAAATAAGCACTTTTCAAATACAAGCTCCAAATCATGTTGAAATACAGAAATAAACTCTTTTCCATAAACAAGCTCTAAATCATGTTTGAAGCACTCTGTAAGTTAATTTTATTTCAGTACTGTTTAATCAGGATGATAGTAACACTGTCGACGGTTTTCAGCAAGTTGCAACATTGGAATACAGAAATAAACACTTTTCCAAAAACAAGCTCTAAATCATGTTGAAAAAGAGAAATAAACACTTTTCAAAAACAAGCTCTAAATCATGTTGAAATACAGAAATAAGCACTTTTCAAAAACAAGCTCCAAATCATGTTGAAATACAGAAATAAACACTTTTCCATAAACAAGCTCTAAATCATGTTTGATGCACTCTGTAAGTTAATTTTATTTCAGTACTGTTTAATCAGGATGATAGTAACACTGTGGACGGTTTTCAGCAAGTTGCAACATTGGAATACAGAAATAAACACTTTTCCAAAAACAAGCTCTAAATCATGTTGAAAAACAGAAATAAGCACTTTTCAAAAACAAGCTCCAAATCATGTTGAAATACAGAAATAAACACTTTTCCATAAACAAGCTCTAAATCATGTTTGATGCACTCTAAGTTAATTTTATTTCAGTACTGTTTAATCAGGATGATAGTAACACTGTGGACGGTTTTCAGCAAGTTGCAACATTGGAATACAGAAATAAACACTTTTCCAAAAACAAGCTCTAAATCATGTTGAAAAACAGAAATAAACACTTTTCAAAAACAAGCTCCAAATCATGTTGAAATACAGAAATAAGCACTTTTCCATAAACAAGCTCTAAATCATGTTTGATGCTCTCTGTAAGTTAATTTTATTTCAGTATTGTTTAATCAGGATGATAGGAACATTGTGGACGGTTTTCAGCAAGTTGCAACATTGGAATACAGAAATAAACACTTTTCCAAAAACAAGCTCTAAATCATGTTGAAAAACAGAAATAAACACTTTTCAAAAACAAGCTCCAAATCATGTTGAAATACAGAAATAAGCACTTTTCAAAAACAAGCTCCAAATCATGTTGAAATACAGAAATAAACACTTTTCCATAAACAAGCTCTAAATCATGTTTGATGCACTCTGTAAGTTAATTTTATTTCAGTACTGTTTAATCAGGATGATAGTAACACTGTGGACGGTTTTCAGCAAGTTGCAACATTGGAATACAGAAATAAACACTTTTCCAAAAACAAGCTCTAAATCGTGTTGAAATACAGAAAAAACACTTTTCAAAAACAAGCTCCAAATCATGTTGAAATACAGAAATAAGCACTTTTCAAAAACAAGCTCCAAATCATGTTGAAATACAGAAATAAACACTTTTCCATAAACAAGCTCTAAATCATGTTTGATGCTCTCTGTAAGTTAATTTTATTTCAGTACTGTTTAATCAGGATGATAGGAACACTGTATACAGTTTTCAGCAAGTTGCAACATTGAAATACAGAAAAAAACACTTTTCCAAAAACAAGCTCTAAATCTTGTTGAAATACAGAAATAAACACTTTTCAAAAACAAGCTCCAAATCATGTTGAAATACAGAAATAAGCACTTTTCAAAAACAAGCTCCAAATCATGTTGAAATACAGAAATAAACACTTTTCCATAAACAAGCTCTAAATCATGTTTGATGCTCTCTGTAAGTTAATTTTATTTCAGTACTGTTTAATCAGGATGATAGTAACACTGTGGACGGTTTTCAGCAAGTTGCAACATTGGAATACAGAAATAAACACTTTTCCAAAAACAAGCTCTAAATCATGTTGAAAAAGAGAAATAAACACTTTTCAAAAACAAGCTCCAAATCATGTTGAAATACAGAAATAAGCACTTTTCAAAAACAAGCTCCAAATCATGTTGAAATACAGAAATAAACACTTTTCCATAAACAAGCTCTAAATCATGTTTGATGCACTCTGTAAGTTAATTTTATTTCAGTACTGTTTAATCAGGATGATAGGAACACTGTGGACAGTTTTTCAGCAAGTTGCAACATTGAAATACAGAAATAAACACTTTTCCAAAAACAAGCTCTAAATCATGTTGAAATACAGAAAAAACACTTTTCAAAAACAAGCTCCAAATCATGTTGAAATACAGAAATAAGCACTTTTCAAATACAAGCTCCAAATCATGTTGAAATACAGAAATAAACACTTTTCCATAAACAAGCTCTAAATCATGTTTGAAGCACTCTGTAAGTTAATTTTATTTCAGTACTGTTTAATCAGGATGATAGTAACACTGTCGACGGTTTTCAGCAAGTTGCAACATTGGAATACAGAAATAAACACTTTTCCAAAAACAAGCTCTAAATCATGTTGAAAAAGAGAAATAAACACTTTTCAAAAACAAGCTCTAAATCATGTTGAAATACAGAAATAAGCACTTTTCAAAAACAAGCTCCAAATCATGTTGAAATACAGAAATAAACACTTTTCCATAAACAAGCTCTAAATCATGTTTGATGCACTCTGTAAGTTAATTTTATTTCAGTACTGTTTAATCAGGATGATAGTAACACTGTGGACGGTTTTCAGCAAGTTGCAACATTGGAATACAGAAATAAACACTTTTCCAAAAACAAGCTCTAAATCATGTTGAAAAACAGAAATAAGCACTTTTCAAAAACAAGCTCCAAATCATGTTGAAATACAGAAATAAACACTTTTCCATAAACAAGCTCTAAATCATGTTTGATGCACTCTGTAAGTTAATTTTATTTCAGTACTGTTTAATCAGGATGATAGTAACACTGTGGACGGTTTTCAGCAAGTTGCAACATTGGAATACAGAAATAAACACTTTTCCAAAAACAAGCTCTAAATCATGTTGAAAAACAGAAATAAACACTTTTCAAAAACAAGCTCCAAATCATGTTGAAATACAGAAATAAGCACTTTTCCATAAACAAGCTCTAAATCATGTTTGATGCTCTCTGTAAGTTAATTTTATTTCAGTATTGTTTAATCAGGATGATAGGAACATTGTGGACGGTTTTCAGCAAGTTGCAACATTGGAATACAGAAATAAACACTTTTCCAAAAACAAGCTCTAAATCATGTTGAAAAACAGAAATAAACACTTTTCAAAAACAAGCTCCAAATCATGTTGAAATACAGAAATAAGCACTTTTCAAAAACAAGCTCCAAATCATGTTGAAATACAGAAATAAACACTTTTCCATAAACAAGCTCTAAATCATGTTTGATGAACTCTGTAAGTTAATTTTATTTCAGTACTGTTTAATCAGGATGATAGTAACACTGTGGACGGTTTTCAGCAAGTTGCAACATTGGAATACAGAAATAAACACTTTTCCAAAAACAAGCTCTAAATCGTGTTGAAATACAGAAAAAACACTTTTCAAAAACAAGCTCCAAATCATGTTGAAATACAGAAATAAGCACTTTTCAAAAACAAGCTCCAAATCATGTTGAAATACAGAAATAAACACTTTTCCATAAACAAGCTCTAAATCATGTTTGATGCTCTCTGTAAGTTAATTTTATTTCAGTACTGTTTAATCAGGATGATAGGAACACTGTATACAGTTTTCAGCAAGTTGCAACATTGAAATACAGAAAAAAACACTTTTCCAAAAACAAGCTCTAAATCTTGTTGAAATACAGAAATAAACACTTTTCAAAAACAAGCTCCAAATCATGTTGAAATACAGAAATAAGCACTTTTCAAAAACAAGCTCCAAATCATGTTGAAATACAGAAATAAACACTTTTCCATAAACAAGCTCTAAATCATGTTTGATGCTCTCTGTAAGTTAATTTTATTTCACTACTGTTTAATCAGGATGATAGTAACACTGTGGACGGTTTTCAGCAAGTTGCAACATTGGAATACAGAAATAAACACTTTTCCAAAAACAAGCTCTAAATCATGTTGAAAAAGAGAAATAAACACTTTTCAAAAACAAGCTCCAAATCATGTTGAAATACAGAAATAAGCACTTTTCAAAAACAAGCTCCAAATCATGTTGAAATACAGAAATAAACACTTTTCCATAAACAAGCTCTAAATCATGTTTGATGCACTCTGTAAGTTAATTTTATTTCAGTACTGTTTAATCAGGATGATAGTAACACTGTGGACGGTTTTCAGCAAGTTGCAACATTGGAATACAGAAATAAGCACTTTTCAAAAACAAGCTCCAAATCATGTTGAAATACAGAAATAAACACTTTTCCATAAACAAGTTCTAAATCATGTTTGATGCTCTCTGTAAGTTAATTTTATTTCAGTACTGTTTAATCAGGATGATAGTAACACTGTGGACGGTTTTCAGCAAGTTGCAACATTGGAATAAAGAAATAAACACTTTTCCAAAAACAAGCTCTAAATCATGTTGAAATACAGAAATAAACACTTTTCAAAAACAAGCTCCAAATCATGTTGAAATACAGAAATAAGCACTTTTCAAAAACAAGCTCCAAATCATGTTGAAATACAGAAATAAACACTTTTCCATAAACAAGCTCTAAATCATGTTTGATGCACTCTGTAAGTTAATTTTATTTCAGTACTGTTTAATCAGGATGATAGGAACACTGTGGACAGTTTTCAGCAAGTTGCAACATTGAAATACAGAAATAAACACTTTTCCAAAAACAAGCTCTAAATCATGTTGAAATACAGAAAAAACACTTTTCAAAAACAAGCTCCAAATCATGTTGAAATACAGAAATAAGCACTTTTCAAATACAAGCTCCAAATCATGTTGAAATACAGAAATAAACACTTTTCCATAAACAAGCTCTAAATCATGTTTGAAGCACTCTGTAAGTTAATTTTATTTCAGTACTGTTTAATCAGGATGATAGTAACACTGTCGACGGTTTTCAGCAAGTTGCAACATTGGAATACAGAAATAAACACTTTTCCAAAAACAAGCTCTAAATCATGTTGAAAAAGAGAAATAAACACTTTTCAAAAACAAGCTCTAAATCATGTTGAAATACAGAAATAAGCACTTTTCAAAAACAAGCTCCAAATCATGTTGAAATACAGAAATAAACACTTTTCCATAAACAAGCTCTAAATCATGTTTGATGCACTCTGTAAGTTAATTTTATTTCAGTACTGTTTAATCAGGATGATAGTAACACTGTGGACGGTTTTCAGCAAGTTGCAACATTGGAATACAGAAATAAACACTTTTCCAAAAACAAGCTCTAAATCATGTTGAAAAACAGAAATAAGCACTTTTCCATAAACAAGCTCTAAATCATGTTTGATGCACTCTGTAAGTTAATTTTATTTCAGTACTGTTTAATCAGGATGATAGTAACACTGTGGACGGTTTTCAGCAAGTTGCAACATTGGAATACAGAAATAAACACTTTTCCAAAAACAAGCTCTAAATCATGTTGAAAAACAGAAATAAACACTTTTCAAAAACAAGCTCCAAATCATGTTGAAATACAGAAATAAGCACTTTTCCATAAACAAGCTCTAAATCATGTTTGATGCTCTCTGTAAGTTAATTTTATTTCAGTATTGTTTAATCAGGATGATAGGAACATTGTGGACGGTTTTCAGCAAGTTGCAACATTGGAATACAGAAATAAACACTTTTCCAAAAACAAGCTCTAAATCATGTTGAAAAACAGAAATAAACACTTTTCAAAAACAAGCTCCAAATCATGTTGAAATACAGAAATAAGCACTTTTCAAAAACAAGCTCCAAATCATGTTGAAATACAGAAATAAACACTTTTCCATAAACAAGCTCTAAATCATGTTTGATGCACTCTGTAAGTTAATTTTATTTCAGTACTGTTTAATCAGGATGATAGTAACACTGTGGACGGTTTTCAGCAAGTTGCAACATTGGAAAACAGAAATAAACACTTTTCCAAAAACAAGCTCTAAATCATGTTGAAAAACAGAAATAAACACTTTTCAAAAACAAGCTCCAAATCATGTTGAAATACAGAAATAAGCACTTTTCCATAAACAAGCTCTAAATCATGTTTGATGCTCTCTGTAAGTTAATTTTATTTCAGTATTGTTTAATCAGGATGATAGGAACATTGTGGACGGTTTTCAGCAAGTTGCAACATTGGAATACAGAAATAAACACTTTTCCAAAAACAAGCTCTAAATCATGTTGAAAAACAGAAATAAACACTTTTCAAAAACAAGCTCCAAATCATGTTGAAATACAGAAATAAGCACTTTTCAAAAACAAGCTCCAAATCATGTTGAAATACAGAAATAAACACTTTTCCATAAACAAGCTCTAAATCATGTTTGATGCACTCTGTAAGTTAATTTTATTTCAGTACTGTTTAATCAGGATGATAGTAACACTGTGGACGGTTTTCAGCAAGTTGCAACATTGGAATACAGAAATAAACACTTTTCCAAAAACAAGCTCTAAATCGTGTTGAAATACAGAAAAAACACTTTTCAAAAACAAGCTCCAAATCATGTTGAAATACAGAAATAAGCACTTTTCAAAAACAAGCTCCAAATCATGTTGAAATACAGAAATAAACACTTTTCCATAAACAAGCTCTAAATCATGTTTGATGCTCTCTGTAAGTTAATTTTATTTCAGTACTGTTTAATCAGGATGATAGGAACACTGTATACAGTTTTCAGCAAGTTGCAACATTGAAATACAGAAAAAAACACTTTTCCAAAAACAAGCTCTAAATCTTGTTGAAATACAGAAATAAACACTTTTCAAAAACAAGCTCCAAATCATGTTGAAATACAGAAATAAGCACTTTTCAAAAACAAGCTCCAAATCATGTTGAAATACAGAAATAAACACTTTTCCATAAACAAGCTCTAAATCATGTTTGATGCTCTCTGTAAGTTAATTTTATTTCAGTACTGTTTAATCAGGATGATAGTAACACTGTGGACGGTTTTCAGCAAGTTGCAACATTGGAATACAGAAATAAACACTTTTCCAAAAACAAGCTCTAAATCATGTTGAAAAACAGAAATAAACACTTTTCAAAAACAAGCTCCAAATCATGTTGAAATACAGAAATAAGCACTTTTCAAAAACAAGCTCCAAATCATGTTGAAATACAGAAATAAACACTTTTCCATAAACAAGCTCTAAATCATGTTTGATGCACTCTGTAAGTTAATTTTATTTCAGTACTGTTTAATCAGGATGATAGTAACACTGTGGACGGTTTTCAGCAAGTTGCAACATTGGAAAACAGAAATAAACACTTTTCCAAAAACAAGCTCTAAATCATGTTGAAAAACAGAAATAAACACTTTTCAAAAACAAGCTCCAAATCATGTTGAAATACAGAAATAAGCACTTTTCCATAAACAAGCTCTAAATCATGTTTGATGCTCTCTGTAAGTTAATTTTATTTCAGTATTGTTTAATCAGGATGATAGGAACATTGTGGACGGTTTTCAGCAAGTTGCAACATTGGAATACAGAAATAAACACTTTTCCAAAAACAAGCTCTAAATCATGTTGAAAAACAGAAATAAACACTTTTCAAAAACAAGCTCCAAATCATGTTGAAATACAGAAATAAGCACTTTTCCATAAACAAGCTCTAAATCATGTTTGATGCTCTCTGTAAGTTAATTTTATTTCAGTATTGTTTAATCAGGATGATAGGAACATTGTGGACGGTTTTCAGCAAGTTGCAACATTGGAATACAGAAATAAACACTTTTCCAAAAACAAGCTCTAAATCATGTTGAAAAACAGAAATAAACACTTTTCAAAAACAAGCTCCAAATCATGTTGAAATACAGAAATAAGCACTTTTCAAAAACAAGCTCCAAATCATGTTGAAATACAGAAATAAACACTTTTCCATAAACAAGCTCTAAATCATGTTTGATGCACTCTGTAAGTTAATTTTATTTCAGTACTGTTTAATCAGGATGATAGTAACACTGTGGACGGTTTTCAGCAAGTTGCAACATTGGAAAACAGAAATAAACACTTTTCCAAAAACAAGCTCTAAATCATGTTGAAAAACAGAAATAAACACTTTTCAAAAACAAGCTCCAAATCATGTTGAAATACAGAAATAAGCACTTTTCCATAAACAAGCTCTAAATCATGTTTGATGCTCTCTGTAAGTTAATTTTATTTCAGTATTGTTTAATCAGGATGATAGGAACATTGTGGACGGTTTTCAGCAAGTTGCAACATTGGAATACAGAAATAAACACTTTTCCAAAAACAAGCTCTAAATCATGTTGAAAAACAGAAATAAACACTTTTCAAAAACAAGCTCCAAATCATGTTGAAATACAGAAATAAGCACTTTTCAAAAACAAGCTCCAAATCATGTTGAAATACAGAAATAAACACTTTTCCATAAACAAGCTCTAAATCATGTTTGATGCACTCTGTAAGTTAATTTTATTTCAGTACTGTTTAATCAGGATGATAGTAACACTGTGGACGGTTTTCAGCAAGTTGCAACATTGGAATACAGAAATAAACACTTTTCCAAAAACAAGCTCTAAATCGTGTTGAAATACAGAAAAAACACTTTTCAAAAACAAGCTCCAAATCATGTTGAAATACAGAAATAAGCACTTTTCAAAAACAAGCTCCAAATCATGTTGAAATACAGAAATAAACACTTTTCCATAAACAAGCTCTAAATCATGTTTGATGCTCTCTGTAAGTTAATTTTATTTCAGTACTGTTTAATCAGGATGATAGGAACACTGTATACAGTTTTCAGCAAGTTGCAACATTGAAATACAGAAAAAAACACTTTTCCAAAAACAAGCTCTAAATCTTGTTGAAATACAGAAATAAACACTTTTCAAAAACAAGCTCCAAATCATGTTGAAATACAGAAATAAGCACTTTTCAAAAACAAGCTCCAAATCATGTTGAAATACAGAAATAAACACTTTTCCATAAACAAGCTCTAAATCATGTTTGATGCTCTCTGTAAGTTAATTTTATTTCAGTACTGTTTAATCAGGATGATAGTAACACTGTGGACGGTTTTCAGCAAGTTGCAACATTGGAATACAGAAATAAACACTTTTCCAAAAACAAGCTCTAAATCATGTTGAAAAACAGAAATAAACACTTTTCAAAAACAAGCTCCAAATCATGTTGAAATACAGAAATAAGCACTTTTCAAAAACAAGCTCCAAATCATGTTGAAATACAGAAATAAACACTTTTCCATAAACAAGCTCTAAATCATGTTTGATGCACTCTGTAAGTTAATTTTATTTCAGTACTGTTTAATCAGGATGATAGTAACACTGTGGACGGTTTTCAGCAAGTTGCAACATTGGAAAACAGAAATAAACACTTTTCCAAAAACAAGCTCTAAATCATGTTGAAAAACAGAAATAAACACTTTTCAAAAACAAGCTCCAAATCATGTTGAAATACAGAAATAAGCACTTTTCCATAAACAAGCTCTAAATCATGTTTGATGCTCTCTGTAAGTTAATTTTATTTCAGTATTGTTTAATCAGGATGATAGGAACATTGTGGACGGTTTTCAGCAAGTTGCAACATTGGAATACAGAAATAAACACTTTTCCAAAAACAAGCTCTAAATCATGTTGAAAAACAGAAATAAACACTTTTCAAAAACAAGCTCCAAATCATGTTGAAATACAGAAATAAGCACTTTTCAAAAACAAGCTCCAAATCATGTTGAAATACAGAAATAAACACTTTTCCATAAACAAGCTCTAAATCATGTTTGATGCACTCTGTAAGTTAATTTTATTTCAGTACTGTTTAATCAGGATGATAGTAACACTGTGGACGGTTTTCAGCAAGTTGCAACATTGGAATACAGAAATAAACACTTTTCCAAAAACAAGCTCTAAATCGTGTTGAAATACAGAAAAAACACTTTTCAAAAACAAGCTCCAAATCATGTTGAAATACAGAAATAAGCACTTTTCAAAAACAAGCTCCAAATCATGTTGAAATACAGAAATAAACACTTTTCCATAAACAAGCTCTAAATCATGTTTGATGCTCTCTGTAAGTTAATTTTATTTCAGTACTGTTTAATCAGGATGATAGGAACACTGTATACAGTTTTCAGCAAGTTGCAACATTGAAATACAGAAATAAACACTTTTCCATAAACAAGTTCTAAATCATGTTTGATGCTCTCTGTAAGTTAATTTTATTTCAGTACTGTTTAATCAGGATGATAGTAACACTGTGGACGGTTTTCAGCAAGTTGCAACATTGGAATAAAGAAATAAACACTTTTCCAAAAACAAGCTCTAAATCATGTTGAAATACAGAAATAAACACTTTTCAAAAACAAGCTCCAAATCATGTTGAAATACAGAAATAAGCACTTTTCAAAAACAAGCTCCAAATCATGTTGAAATACAGAAATAAACACTTTTCCATAAACAAGCTCTAAATCATGTTTGATGCACTCTGTAAGTTAATTTTATTTCAGTACTGTTTAATCAGGATGATAGGAACACTGTGGACAGTTTTCAGCAAGTTGCAACATTGAAATACAGAAATAAACACTTTTCCAAAAACAAGCTCTAAATCATGTTGAAATACAGAAAAAACACTTTTCAAAAACAAGCTCCAAATCATGTTGAAATACAGAAATAAGCACTTTTCAAATACAAGCTCCAAATCATGTTGAAATACAGAAATAAACACTTTTCCATAAACAAGCTCTAAATCATGTTTGAAGCACTCTGTAAGTTAATTTTATTTCAGTACTGTTTAATCAGGATGATAGTAACACTGTCGACGGTTTTCAGCAAGTTGCAACATTGGAATACAGAAATAAACACTTTTCCAAAAACAAGCTCTAAATCATGTTGAAAAAGAGAAATAAACACTTTTCAAAAACAAGCTCTAAATCATGTTGAAATACAGAAATAAGCACTTTTCAAAAACAAGCTCCAAATCATGTTGAAATACAGAAATAAACACTTTTCCATAAACAAGCTCTAAATCATGTTTGATGCACTCTGTAAGTTAATTTTATTTCAGTACTGTTTAATCAGGATGATAGTAACACTGTGGACGGTTTTCAGCAAGTTGCAACATTGGAATACAGAAATAAACACTTTTCCAAAAACAAGCTCTAAATCATGTTGAAAAACAGAAATAAGCACTTTTCCATAAACAAGCTCTAAATCATGTTTGATGCACTCTGTAAGTTAATTTTATTTCAGTACTGTTTAATCAGGATGATAGTAACACTGTGGACGGTTTTCAGCAAGTTGCAACATTGGAATACAGAAATAAACACTTTTCCAAAAACAAGCTCTAAATCATGTTGAAAAACAGAAATAAACACTTTTCAAAAACAAGCTCCAAATCATGTTGAAATACAGAAATAAGCACTTTTCCATAAACAAGCTCTAAATCATGTTTGATGCTCTCTGTAAGTTAATTTTATTTCAGTATTGTTTAATCAGGATGATAGGAACATTGTGGACGGTTTTCAGCAAGTTGCAACATTGGAATACAGAAATAAACACTTTTCCAAAAACAAGCTCTAAATCATGTTGAAAAACAGAAATAAACACTTTTCAAAAACAAGCTCCAAATCATGTTGAAATACAGAAATAAGCACTTTTCAAAAACAAGCTCCAAATCATGTTGAAATACAGAAATAAACACTTTTCCATAAACAAGCTCTAAATCATGTTTGATGCACTCTGTAAGTTAATTTTATTTCAGTACTGTTTAATCAGGATGATAGTAACACTGTGGACGGTTTTCAGCAAGTTGCAACATTGGAAAACAGAAATAAACACTTTTCCAAAAACAAGCTCTAAATCATGTTGAAAAACAGAAATAAACACTTTTCAAAAACAAGCTCCAAATCATGTTGAAATACAGAAATAAGCACTTTTCCATAAACAAGCTCTAAATCATGTTTGATGCTCTCTGTAAGTTAATTTTATTTCAGTATTGTTTAATCAGGATGATAGGAACATTGTGGACGGTTTTCAGCAAGTTGCAACATTGGAATACAGAAATAAACACTTTTCCAAAAACAAGCTCTAAATCATGTTGAAAAACAGAAATAAACACTTTTCAAAAACAAGCTCCAAATCATGTTGAAATACAGAAATAAGCACTTTTCAAAAACAAGCTCCAAATCATGTTGAAATACAGAAATAAACACTTTTCCATAAACAAGCTCTAAATCATGTTTGATGCACTCTGTAAGTTAATTTTATTTCAGTACTGTTTAATCAGGATGATAGTAACACTGTGGACGGTTTTCAGCAAGTTGCAACATTGGAATACAGAAATAAACACTTTTCCAAAAACAAGCTCTAAATCGTGTTGAAATACAGAAAAAACACTTTTCAAAAACAAGCTCCAAATCATGTTGAAATACAGAAATAAGCACTTTTCAAAAACAAGCTCCAAATCATGTTGAAATACAGAAATAAACACTTTTCCATAAACAAGCTCTAAATCATGTTTGATGCTCTCTGTAAGTTAATTTTATTTCAGTACTGTTTAATCAGGATGATAGGAACACTGTATACAGTTTTCAGCAAGTTGCAACATTGAAATACAGAAAAAAACACTTTTCCAAAAACAAGCTCTAAATCTTGTTGAAATACAGAAATAAACACTTTTCAAAAACAAGCTCCAAATCATGTTGAAATACAGAAATAAGCACTTTTCAAAAACAAGCTCCAAATCATGTTGAAATACAGAAATAAACACTTTTCCATAAACAAGCTCTAAATCATGTTTGATGCTCTCTGTAAGTTAATTTTATTTCAGTACTGTTTAATCAGGATGATAGTAACACTGTGGACGGTTTTCAGCAAGTTGCAACATTGGAATACAGAAATAAACACTTTTCCAAAAACAAGCTCTAAATCATGTTGAAAAACAGAAATAAACACTTTTCAAAAACAAGCTCCAAATCATGTTGAAATACAGAAATAAGCACTTTTCAAAAACAAGCTCCAAATCATGTTGAAATACAGAAATAAACACTTTTCCATAAACAAGCTCTAAATCATGTTTGATGCACTCTGTAAGTTAATTTTATTTCAGTACTGTTTAATCAGGATGATAGTAACACTGTGGACGGTTTTCAGCAAGTTGCAACATTGGAATACAGAAATAAACACTTTTCCAAAAACAAGCTCTAAATCATGTTGAAAAACAGAAATAAACACTTTTCAAAAACAAGCTCCAAATCATGTTGAAATACAGAAATAAGCACTTTTCCATAAACAAGCTCTAAATCATGTTTGATGCTCTCTGTAAGTTAATTTTATTTCAGTATTGTTTAATCAGGATGATAGGAACATTGTGGACGGTTTTCAGCAAGTTGCAACATTGGAATACAGAAATAAACACTTTTCCAAAAACAAGCTCTAAATCATGTTGAAAAACAGAAATAAACACTTTTCAAAAACAAGCTCCAAATCATGTTGAAATACAGAAATAAGCACTTTTCAAAAACAAGCTCCAAATCATGTTGAAATACAGAAATAAACACTTTTCCATAAACAAGCTCTAAATCATGTTTGATGCACTCTGTAAGTTAATTTTATTTCAGTACTGTTTAATCAGGATGATAGTAACACTGTGGACGGTTTTCAGCAAGTTGCAACATTGGAATACAGAAATAAACACTTTTCCAAAAACAAGCTCTAAATCGTGTTGAAATACAGAAAAAACACTTTTCAAAAACAAGCTCCAAATCATGTTGAAATACAGAAATAAGCACTTTTCAAAAACAAGCTCCAAATCATGTTGAAATACAGAAATAAACACTTTTCCATAAACAAGCTCTAAATCATGTTTGATGCTCTCTGTAAGTTAATTTTATTTCAGTACTGTTTAATCAGGATGATAGGAACACTGTATACAGTTTTCAGCAAGTTGCAACATTGAAATACAGAAAAAAACACTTTTCCAAAAACAAGCTCTAAATCTTGTTGAAATACAGAAATAAACACTTTTCAAAAACAAGCTCCAAATCATGTTGAAATACAGAAATAAGCACTTTTCAAAAACAAGCTCCAAATCATGTTGAAATACAGAAATAAACACTTTTCCATAAACAAGCTCTAAATCATGTTTGATGCTCTCTGTAAGTTAATTTTATTTCAGTACTGTTTAATCAGGATGATAGTAACACTGTGGACGGTTTTCAGCAAGTTGCAACATTGGAATACAGAAATAAACACTTTTCCAAAAACAAGCTCTAAATCATGTTGAAAAACAGAAATAAACACTTTTCAAAAACAAGCTCCAAATCATGTTGAAATACAGAAATAAGCACTTTTCAAAAACAAGCTCCAAATCATGTTGAAATACAGAAATAAACACTTTTCCATAAACAAGCTCTAAATCATGTTTGATGCTCTCTGTAAGTTAATTTTATTTCAGTACTGTTTAATCAGGATGATAGGAACACTGTGGACGGTTTTCAGCAATTTGCAACATTGGAATACAGAAATAAACACTTTTCCAAAAACAAGCTCTAAATCATGTTGAAATACAGAAAAAACACTTTTCAAAAACAAGCTCCAAATCATGTTGAAATACAGAAATAAGCACTTTTCAAATACAAGCTCCAAATCATGTTGAAATACAGAAATAAACACTTTTCCATAAACAAGCTCTAAATCATGTTTGATGCTCTCTGTAAGTTAATTTTATTTCAGTACTGTTTAATCAGGATGATAGTAACACTGTGGACGGTTTTCAGCAAGTTGCAACATTGGAATACAGAAATAAACACTTTTCCAAAAACAAGCTCTAAATCATGTTGAAATACAGAAAAAACACTTTTCAAAAACAAGCTCCAAATCATGTTGAAATACAGAAATAAGCACTTTTCAAAAACAAGCTCCAAATCATGTTGAAATACAGAAATAAACACTTTTCCATAAACAAGCTCTAAATCATGTTTGATGCTCTCTGTAAGTTAATTTTATTTCAGTACTGTTTAATCAGGATGATAGTAACACTGTGGACGGTTTTCAGCAAGTTGCAACATTGGAATACAGAAATAAACACTTTTCCAAAAACAAGCTCTAAATCATGTTGAAATACAGAAATAAGCACTTTTCAAAAACAAGCTCCAAATCATGTTGAAATACAGAAATAAACACTTTTCCATAAACAAGCTCTAAATCATGTTTGATGCTCTCTGTAAGTTAATTTTATTTCAGTACTGTTTTATCAGGATGATAGTAACACTGTGGACGGTTTTCAGCAAGTTGCAACATTGGAATACAGAAATAAACACTTTTCCAAAAACAAGCTCTAAATCATGTTGAAAAACAGAAATAAACACTTTTCAAAAACAAGCTCCAAATCATGTTGAAATACAGAAATAAGCACTTTTCAAAAACAAGCTCCAAATCATGTTGAAATACAGAAATAAACACTTTTCCATAAACAAGCTCTAAATCATGTTTGATGCTCTCTGTAAGTTAATTTTATTTCAGTACTGTTTAATCAGGATGATAGGAACACTGTGGACAGTTTTCAGCAAGTTCCAACATTGAAATACAAAAATAAACACTTTTCCAAAAACAAGCTCTAAATCATGTTGAAATACAGAAAAAACACTTTTCAAAAACAAGCTCCAAATCATGTTGAAATACAGAAATAAGCACTTTTCAAATACAAGCTCCAAATCATGTTGAAATACAGAAATAAACACTTTTCCATAAACAAGCTCTAAATCATGTTTGATGCACTCTGTAAGTTAATTTTATTTCAGTACTGTTTAATCAGGATGATAGTAACACTGTGGACGGTTTTCAGCAAGTTGCAACATTGGAATACAGAAATAAACACTTTTCCAAAAACAAGCTCTAAATCATGTTGAAAAACAGAAATAAACACTTTTCAAAAACAAGCTCCAAATCATGTTGAAATACAGAAATAAATACTTTTCCATAAACAAGCTCTAAATCATGTTTGATGCACTCTGTAAGTTAATTTTATTTCAGTACTGTTTAATCAGGATGATAGTAACACTGTGGACGGTTTTCAGCAAGTTGCAACATTGGAATACAGAAATAAACACTTTTCCAAAAACAAGCTCTAAATCATGTTGAAGTACAGAAATAAACACTTTTCAAAAACAATATCCAAATCATGTTGAAATACAGAAATAAACACTTTTCAAAAACAATATCCAAATCATGTTGAAATACAGAAATAAGCACTTTTCAAATACAAGCTCCAAATCATGTTGAATACAGAAATAAACACTTTTCCATAAACAAGCTCTAAATCATGTTTGATGCTCTCTGTAAGTTAATTTTATTTCAGTACTGTTTAATCAGGATGATAGGAACACTGTGGACGGTTTTCAGCAAGTTGCAACATTGAAATACAGAAAAAAACACTTTTCCAAAAACAAGCTCTAAATCTTGTTGAAATACAGAAATAAACACTTTTCAAAAACAAGCTCCAAATCATGTTGAAATACAGAAATAAGCACTTTTCAAAAACAAGCTCCAAATCATGTTGAAATACAGAAATAAACACTTTTCCATAAACAAGCTCTAAATCATGTTTGATGCTCTCTGTAAGTTAATTTTATTTCAGTACTGTTTAATCAGGATGATAGTAACACTGTGGACGGTTTTCAGCAAGTTGCAACATTGGAATACAGAAATAAACACTTTTCCAAAAACAAGCTCTAAATCATGTTGAAATACAGAAAAAACACTTTTCAAAAACAAGCTCCAAATCATGTTGAAATACAGAAATAAGCACTTTTCAAAAACAAGCTCCAAATCATGTTGAAATACAGAAATAAACACTTTTCCATAAACAAGCTCTAAATCATGTTTGATGCTCTCTGTAAGTTAATTTTATTTCAGTACTGTTTAATCAGGATGATAGTAACACTGTGGACGGTTTTCAGCAAGTTGCAACATTGGAATACAGAAATAAACACTTTTCCAAAAACAAGCTCTAAATCATGTTGAAAAACAGAAATAAGCACTTTTCAAAAACAAGCTCCAAATCATGTTGAAATACAGAAATAAACACTTTTCCATAAACAAGCTCTAAATCATGTTTGATGCTCTCTGTAAGTTAATTTTATTTCAGTACTGTTTTATCAGGATGATAGTAACACTGTGGACGGTTTTCAGCAAGTTGCAACATTGGAATACAGAAATAAACACTTTTCCAAAAACAAGCTCTAAATCATGTTGAAAAACAGAAATAAACACTTTTCAAAAACAAGCTCCAAATCATGTTGAAATACAGAAATAAGCACTTTTCAAAAACAAGCTCCAAATCATGTTGAAATACAGAAATAAACACTTTTCCATAAACAAGCTCTAAATCATGTTTGATGCTCTCTGTAAGTTAATTTTATTTCAGTACTGTTTAATCAGGATGATAGGAACACTGTGGACAGTTTTCAGCAAGTTCCAACATTGAAATACAAAAATAAACACTTTTCCAAAAACAAGCTCTAAATCATGTTGAAATACAGAAAAAACACTTTTCAAAAACAAGCTCCAAATCATGTTGAAATACAGAAATAAGCACTTTTCAAATACAAGCTCCAAATCATGTTGAAATACAGAAATAAACACTTTTCCATAAACAAGCTCTAAATCATGTTTGATGCACTCTGTAAGTTAATTTTATTTCAGTACTGTTTAACTTACAGAGTGCATCAAACATGATTTAGAGCTTGTTTATGGAAAAGTGCTTATTTCTGTATTTCAACATGATTTGGAGCTTGTTTTTGAAAAGTGTTTATTTCTGTTTTTCAACATGATTTAGAGCTTGTTTTTGGAAAAGTGTTTATTTCTGTATTCCAATGTTGCAACTTGCTGAAAACCGTCCACAGTGTTACTATCATCCTGATTAAACAGTACTGAAATAAAATTAACTTACAGAGTGCATCAAACATGATTTAGAGCTTGTTTATGGAAAAGTGTTTATTTCTGTATTTCAACATGATTTGGAGCTTGTATTTGAAAAGTGCTTATTTCTGTATTTCAACATGATTTGGAGCTTGTTTTTGAAAAGTGTTTATTTCTGTATTTCAACATGATTTAGAGCTTGTTTTTGGAAAAGTGTTTATTTCTGTATTTCAATGTTGCAACTTGCTGAAAACTGTCCACAGTGTTCCTATCATCCTGATTAAACAGTACTGAAATAAAATTAACTTACAGAGTGCATCAAACATGATTTAGAGCTTGTTTATGGAAAAGTGTTTATTTCTGTATTTCAACATGATTTGGAGCTTGTTTTTGAAAAGTGTTTATTTCTGTTTTTCAACATGATTTAGAGCTTGTTTTTGGAAAAGTGTTTATTTCTGTATTCCAATGTTGCAACTTGCTGAAAACCATCCACAGTGTTACTATCATCCTGATTAAACAGTACTGGAATAAAATTAACTTACAGAGTGCATCAAACATGATTTAGAGCTTGTTTATGGAAAAGTGTTTATTTCTGTCTTTCAACATGATTTGGAGCTTGTATTTGAAAAGTGCTTATTTCTGTATTTCAACATGATTTGGAGCTTGTTTTTGAAAAGTGTTTTTTCTGTATTTCAACATGATTTAGAGCTTGTTTTTGGAAAAGTGTTTATTTCTGTATTTCAATGTTGCAACTTGCTGAAAACTGTCCACAGTGTTCCTATCATCCTGATTAAACAGTACTGAAATAAAATTAACTTACAGAGAGCATCAAACATGATTTAGAGCTTGTTTATGGAAAAGTGTTTATTTCTGTATTTCAACATGATTTGGAGCTTGTTTTTGAAAAGTGCTTATTTCTGTATTTCAACATGATTTGGAGCTTGTTTTTGAAAAGTGTTTATTTCTGTTTTTCAACATGATTTAGAGTTTGTTTTTGGAAAAGTGTTTATTTCTGTATTCCAATGTTGCAACTTGCTGAAAACCGTCCACAGTGTTACTATCATCCTGATTAAACAGTACTGAAATGAAATTAACTTACAGAGTGCATCAAACATGATTTAGAGCTTGTTTATGGAAAAGTGTTTATTTCTGTATTTCAACATGATTTGGAGCTTGTATTTGAAAAGTGCTTATTTCTGTATTTCAACATGATTTGGAGCTTGTTTTCGAAAAGTGTTTTTTCTGTATTTCAACATGATTTAGAGCTTGTTTTTGGAAAAGTGTTTATTTCTGTATTTCAATGTTGCAACTTGCTGAAAACTGTCCACATTGTTCCTATCATCCTGATTAAACAGTACTGAAATAAAATTAACTTACAGAGAGCATCAAACATGATTTAGAGCTTGTTTATGGAAAAGTGTTTATTTCTGTATTTCAACATGATTTGGAGCTTGTTTTTGAAAAGTGCTTATTTCTGTATTTCAACATGATTTGGAGCTTGTTTTTGAAAAGTGTTTATTTCTGTATTTCAACATGATTTAGAGCTTGTTTTTGGAAAAGTGTTTATTTCTGTATTTCAATGTTGCAACTTGCTGAAAACCGTCCACAGTGTTACTATCATCCTGATTAAACAGTACTGAAATAAAATTAACTTACAGAGTGCATCAAACATGATTTAGAGCTTGTTTATGGAAAAGTGTTTATTTCTGTATTTCAACATGATTTGGAGCTTGTATTTGAAAAGTGCTTATTTCTGTATTTCAACATGATTTGGAGCTTGTTTTCGATAAGTGTTTTTTCTGTATTTCAACATGATTTAGAGCTTGTTTTTGGAAAAGTGTTTATTTCTGTATTTCAATGTTGCAACTTGCTGAAAACTGTCCACAGTGTTCCTATCATCCTGATTAAACAGTACTGAAATAAAATTAACTTACAGAGAGCATCAAAAATGATTTAGAGCTTGTTTATGGAAAAGTGTTTATTTCTGTATTTCAACAAGATTTGGAGCTTGTTTTTGAAAAGTGCTTATTTCTGTATTTCAACATGATTTGGAGCTTGTTTTTGAAAAGTGTTTATTTCTGTTTTTCAACATGATTTAGAGCTTGTTTTTGGAAAAGTGTTTATTTCTGTATTCCAATGTTGCAACTTGCTGAAAACCATCCACAGTGTTACTATCATCCTGATTAAACAGTACTGGAATAAAATTAACTTACAGAGTGCATCAAACATGATTTAGAGCTTGTTTATGGAAAAGTGTTTATTTCTGTCTTTCAACATGATTTGGAGCTTGTATTTGAAAAGTGCTTATTTCTGTATTTCAACATGATTTGGAGCTTGTTTTTGAAAAGTGTTTTTTCTGTATTTCAACATGATTTAGAGCTTGTTTTTGGAAAAGTGTTTATTTCTGTATTTCAATGTTGCAACTTGCTGAAAACTGTCCACAGTGTTCCTATCATCCTGATTAAACAGTACTGAAATAAAATTAACTTACAGAGAGCATCAAACATGATTTAGAGCTTGTTTATGGAAAAGTGTTTATTTCTGTATTTCAACATGATTTGGAGCTTGTTTTTGAAAAGTGCTTATTTCTGTATTTCAACATGATTTGGAGCTTGTTTTTGAAAAGTGTTTATTTCTGTTTTTCAACATGATTTAGAGTTTGTTTTTGGAAAAGTGTTTATTTCTGTATTCCAATGTTGCAACTTGCTGAAAACCGTCCACAGTGTTACTATCATCCTGATTAAACAGTACTGAAATGAAATTAACTTACAGAGTGCATCAAACATGATTTAGAGCTTGTTTATGGAAAAGTGTTTATTTCTGTATTTCAACATGATTTGGAGCTTGTATTTGAAAAGTGCTTATTTCTGTATTTCAACATGATTTGGAGCTTGTTTTTGAAAAGTGTTTTTTCTGTATTTCAACATGATTTAGAGCTTGTTTTTGGAAAAGTGTTTATTTCTGTATTTCAATGTTGCAACTTGCTGAAAACTGTCCACAGTGTTCCTATCATCCTGATTAAACAGTACTGAAATAAAATTAACTTACAGAGAGCATCAAACATGATTTAGAGCTTGTTTATGGAAAAGTGTTTATTTCTGTATTTCAACATGATTTGGAGCTTGTTTTTGAAAAGTGCTTATTTCTGTATTTCAACATGATTTGGAGCTTGTTTTTGAAAAGTGTTTATTTCTGTATTTCAACATGATTTGGAGCTTGTTTTTGAAAAGTGCTTATTTCTGTATTTCAACATGATTTGGAGCTTGTTTTTGAAAAGTGTTTATTTCTGTATTTCAACATGATTTAGAGCTTGTTTTTGGAAAAGTGTTTATTTCTGTATTTCAATGTTGCAACTTGCTGAAAACCGTCCACAGTGTTACTATCATCCTGATTAAACAGTACTGAAATAAAATTAACTTACAGAGTGCATCAAACATGATTTAGAGCTTGTTTATGGAAAAGTGTTTATTTCTGTATTTCAACATGATTTGGAGCTTGTATTTGAAAAGTGCTTATTTCTGTATTTCAACATGATTTGGAGCTTGTTTTCGATAAGTGTTTTTTCTGTATTTCAACATGATTTAGAGCTTGTTTTTGGAAAAGTGTTTATTTCTGTATTTCAATGTTGCAACTTGCTGAAAACTGTCCACAGTGTTCCTATCATCCTGATTAAACAGTACTGAAATAAAATTAACTTACAGAGAGCATCAAAAATGATTTAGAGCTTGTTTATGGAAAAGTGTTTATTTCTGTATTTCAACATGATTTGGAGCTTGTTTTTGAAAAGTGCTTATTTCTGTATTTCAACATGATTTGGAGCTTGTTTTTGAAAAGTGTTTATTTCTGTTTTTCAACATGATTTAGAGCTTGTTTTTGGAAAAGTGTTTATTTCTGTATTCCAATGTTGCAACTTGCTGAAAACCGTCCACAGTGTTACTATCATCCTGATTAAACAGTACTGAAATAAAATTAACTTACAGAGTGCATCAAACATGATTTAGAGCTTGTTTATGGAAAAGTGTTTATTTCTGTATTTCAACATGATTTGGAGCTTGTTTTTGAAAAGTGCTTATTTCTGTATTTCAACATGATTTGGAGCTTGTTTTCGAAAAGTGTTTTTTCTGTATTTCAACATGATTTAGAGCTTGTTTTTGGAAAAGTGTTTATTTCTGTATTTCAATGTTGCAACTTGCTGAAAACTGTCCACAGTGTTCCTATCATCCTGATTAAACAGTACTGAAATAAAATTAACTTTACAGAGAGCATCAAACATGATTTGGAGCTTGTTTTTGGAAAAGTGTTTATTTCTGTATTTCAACATGATTTGGAGCTTGTTTTTGAGAAGTGCTTATTTCTGTATTTCAACATGATTTAGAGCTTGTTTTTGAAAAGTGTTTATTTCTGTATTTCAACATGATTTAGAGCTTGTTTTTGGAAAAGTGTTTATTTCTGTATTTCAATGTTGCAACTTGCTGAAAACTGTCCACAGTGTTCCTATCATCCTGATTAAACAGTACTGAAATAAAATTAACTTACAGAGAGCATCAAACATGATTTAGAGCTTGTTTATGGAAAAGTGTTTATTTCTGTATTTCAACATGATTTGGAGCTTGTTTTTGAAAAGTGCTTATTTCTGTATTTCAACATGATTTAGAGCTTGTTTTTGGAAAAGTGTTTATTTCTGTATTTCAATGTTGCAACTTGCTGAAAACTGTCCACAGTGTTCCTATCATCCTGATTAAACAGTACTGAAATAAAATTAACTTACAGAGAGCATCAAACATGATTTAGAGCTTGTTTATGGAAAATTGTTTATTTCTGTATTTCAACATGATTTGGAGCTTGTTTTTGAAAAGTGCTTATTTCTGTATTTCAACATGATTTAGAGCTTGTTTTTGGAAAAGTGTTTATTTCTGTATTTCAATGTTGCAACTTGCTGAAAACTGTCCACAGTGTTCCTATCATCCTGATTAAACAGTACTGAAATAAAATTAACTTTACAGAGAGCATCAAACATGATTTAGAGCTTGTTTATGGAAAAGTGTTTATTTCTGTATTTCAACATGATTTGGAGCTTGTTTTTGAAAAGTGCTTATTTCTGTTTTTCAACATGATTTGGAGCTTGTTTTTGAAAAGTGTTTATTTCTGTATTTCAACATGATTTAGAGCTTGTTTTTGGAAAAGTGTTTATTTCTGTATTTCAATGTTGCAACTTGCTGAAAACTGTCCACAGTGTTCCTATCATCCTGATTAAACAGTACTGAAATAAAATTAACTTACAGAGTGCATCAAACATGATTTAGAGCTTGTTTATGGAAAAGTGTTTATTTCTGTATTTCAACATGATTTGGAGCTTGTTTTTGAAAAGTGTTTATTTCTGTTTTTCAACATGATTTAGAGCTTGTTTATGGAAAAGTGTTTATTTCTGTATTTCAACATGATTTGGAGCTTGTTTTTGAAAAGTGCTTATTTCTGTATTTCAACATGATTTGGAGCTTGTTTTTGAAAAGTGCTTATTTCTGTATTTCAACATGATTTAGAGCTTGTTTTTGGAAAAGTGTTTATTTCTGTATTTCAATGTTGCAACTTGCTGAAAACTGTCCACAGTGTTCCTATCATCCTGATTAAACAGTACTGAAATAAAATTAACTTTACAGAGAGCATCAAACATGATTTAGAGCTTGTTTATGGAAAAGTGTTTATTTCTGTATTTCAACATGATTTGGAGCTTGTTTTTGAAAAGTGCTTATTTCTGTTTTTCAACATGATTTGGAGCTTGTTTTTGAAAAGTGTTTATTTCTGTATTTCAACATGATTTAGAGCTTGTTTTTGGAAAAGTGTTTATTTCTGTATTTCAATGTTGCAACTTGCTGAAAACTGTCCACAACGTTCCTATCATCCTGATTAAACAGTACTGAAATAAAATTAACTTACAGAGAGCATCAAACATGATTTAGAGCTTGTTTATGGAAAAGTGTTTATTTCTGTATTTCAACATGATTTGGAGCTTGTTTTTGAAAAGTGCTTATTTCTGTATTTTCAACATGATTTGGAGCTTGTTTTTGAAAAGTGTTTTTTCTGTATTTCAACATGATTTAGAGCTTGTTTTTGGAAAAGTGTTTATTTCTGTATTTCAGTGTTGCAACTTGCTGAAAACTGTCCACAGTGTTCCTATCATCCTGATTAAACAGTACTGAAATAAAATTAACTTACAGAGAGCATCAAACATGATTTAGAGCTTGTTTATGGAAAAGTGTTTATTTCTGTATTTCAACATGATTTGGAGCTTGTATTTGAAAAGTGCTTATTTCTGTATTTCAACATGATTTGGAGCTTGTTTTCGAAAAGTGTTTTTTCTGTATTTCAACATGATTTAGAGCTTGTTTTTGGAAAAGTGTTTATTTCTGTATTTCAATGTTGCAACTTGCTGAAAACTGTCCACAGTGTTCCTATCATCCTGATTAAACAGTACTGAAATAAAATTAACTTTACAGAGAGCATCAAACATGATTTAGAGCTTGTTCATGGAAAAGTGTTTATTTCTGTATTTCAACATGATTTGGAGCTTGTTTTTGAAAAGTGCTTATTTCTGTTTTTCAACATGATTTGGAGCTTGTTTTTGAAAAGTGTTTATTTCTGTATTTCAACATGATTTAGAGCTTGTTTTTGGAAAAGTGTTTATTTCTGTATTTCAATGTTGCAACTTGCTGAAAACTGTCCACAACGTTCCTATCATCCTGATTAAACAGTACTGAAATAAAATTAACTTACAGAGAGCATCAAACATGATTTAGAGCTTGTTTATGGAAAAGTGTTTATTTCTGTATTTCAACATGATTTGGAGCTTGTTTTTGAAAAGTGCTTATTTCTGTATTTTCAACATGATTTGGAGCTTGTTTTTGAAAAGTGTTTATTTCTGTATTTCAACATGATTTAGAGCTTGTTTTTGGAAAAGTGTTTATTTCTGTATTTCAGTGTTGCAACTTGCTGAAAACTGTCCACAGTGTTCCTATCATCCTGATTAAACAGTACTGAAATAAAATTAACTTACAGAGAGCATCAAACATGATTTAGAGCTTGTTTATGGAAAAGTGTTTATTTCTGTATTTCAACATGATTTGGAGCTTGTTTTTGAAAAGTGCTTATTTCTGTATTTTCAACATGATTTGGAGCTTGTTTTTGAAAAGTGTTTATTTCTGTATTTCAACATGATTTAGAGCTTGTTTTTGGAAAAGTGTTTATTTCTGTATTTCAGTGTTGCAACTTGCTGAAAACTGTCCACAGTGTTCCTATCATCCTGATTAAACAGTACTGAAATAAAATTAACTTACAGAGAGCATCAAACATGATTTAGAGCTTGTTTATGGAAAAGTGTTTATTTCTGTATTTCAACATGATTTGGAGCTTGTATTTGAAAAGTGCTTATTTCTGTATTTCAACATGATTTGGAGCTTGTTTTCGAAAAGTGTTTTTTCTGTATTTCAACATGATTTAGAGCTTGTTTTTGGAAAAGTGTTTATTTCTGTATTTCAATGTTGCAACTTGCTGAAAACTGTCCACAGTGTTCCTATCATCCTGATTAAACAGTACTGAAATAAAATTAACTTACAGAGAGCATTAAACATGATTTAGAGCTTGTTTATGGAAAATTGTTTATTTCTGTATTTCAACATGATTTGGAGCTTGTTTTTGAAAAGTGCTTATTTCTGTATTTCAACATGATTTAGAGCTTGTTTTTGGAAAAGTGTTTATTTCTGTATTTCAATGTTGCAACTTGCTGAAAACTGTCCACAGTGTTCCTATCATCCTGATTCAACAGTACTGAAATAAAATTAACTTTACAGAGAGCATCAAACATGATTTAGAGCTTGTTTATGGAAAAGTGTTTATTTCTGTATTTCAACATGATTTGGAGCCTGTTTTTGAAAAGTGCTTATTTCTGTATTTCAACATGATTTGGAGCTTGTTTTTGAAAAGTGTTTATTTCTGTATTTCAACATGATTTAGAGCTTGTTTTTGGAAAAGTGTTTATTTCTGTATTTCAATGTTGCAACTTGCTGAAAACTGTCCACAATGTTCCTATCATCCTGATTAAACAGTACTGAAATAAAATTAAATTACAGAGTGCATCAAACATGATTTAGAGCTTGTTTATGGAAAAGTGTTTTTTCTGTATTTCAACATGATTTAGAGCTTGTTTTTTGAAAAGTTTTTATTTCTGTATTTCAATGTTGCAACTTGCTGAAAACTGTCCACAGTGTTCCTATCATCCTGATTAAACAGTACTGAAATAAAATTAACTTACAGAGAGCATCAAACATGATTTAGAACTTGTTTATGGAAAAGTGTTTATTTCTGTATTTCAACATGATTTGGAGCTTGTTTTTGAAAAGTGCTTATTTCTGTATTTTCAACATGATTTGGAGCTTGTTTTTGAAAAGTGTTTATTTCTGTATTTCAACATGATTTAGAGCTTGTTTTTGGAAAAGTGTTTATTTCTGTATTTCAGTGTTGCAACTTGCTGAAAACTGTCCACAGTGTTCCTATCATCCTGATTAAACAGTACTGAAATAAAATTAACTTACAGAGAGCATCAAACATGATTTAGAGCTTGTTTATGGAAAAGTGTTTATTTCTGTATTTCAACATGATTTGGAGCTTGTATTTGAAAAGTGCTTATTTCTGTATTTCAACATGATTTGGAGCTTGTTTTCGAAAAGTGTTTTTTCTGTATTTCAACATGATTTAGAGCTTGTTTTTGGAAAAGTGTTTATTTCTGTATTTCAATGTTGCAACTTGCTGAAAACTGTCCACAGTGTTCCTATCATCCTGATTAAACAGTACTGAAATAAAATTAACTTACAGAGAGCATCAAACATGATTTAGAGCTTGTTTATGGAAAAGTGTTTATTTCTGTAATTTAACATGATTTGGAGCTTGTTTTTGAAAAGTGCTTATTTCTGTATTTCAACATGATTTGGAGCTTGTTTTTGAAAAGTGCTTATTTCTGTATTTCAACATGATTTAGAGCTTGTTTTTGGAAAAGTGTTTATTTCTGTATTTCAATGTTGCAACTTGCTGAAAACTGTCCACAGTGTTCCTATCATCCTGATTAAACAGTACTGAAATAAAATTAACTTACAGAGAGCATCAAACATGATTTAGAGCTTGTTTATGGAAAAGTGTTTATTTCTGTATTTCAACATGATTTGGAGCTTGTTTTTGAAAAGTGCTTATTTCTGTATTTCAACATGATTTGGAGCTTGTTTTTGAAAAGTGTTTATTTCTGTATTTCAACATGATTTAGAGCTTGTTTTTGGAAAAGTGTTTATTTCTGTATTTCAATGTTGCAACTTGCTGAAAACTGTCCACAATGTTCCTATCATCCTGATTAAACAGTACTGAAATAAAATTAACTTACAGAGAGCATCAAACATGATTTAGAGCTTGTTTATGGAAAAGTGTTTTTTCTGTATTTCAACATGATTTAGAGCTTGTTTTTTGAAAAGTTTTTATTTCTGTATTTCAATGTTGCAACTTGCTGAAAACTGTCCACAGTGTTCCTATCATCCTGATTAAACAGTACTGAAATAAAATTAACTTACAGAGAGCATCAAACATGATTTAGAGCTTGATTATGGAAAAGTGTTTATTTCTGTATTTCAACATGATTTGGAGCTTGTTTTTGAAAAGTGCTTATTTCTGTATTTTCAACATGATTTCGAGCTTGTTTTTGAAAAGTGTTTATTTCTGTATTTCAACATGATTTAGAGCTTGTTTTTGGAAAAGTGTTTATTTCTGTATTTCAGTGTTGCAACTTGCTGAAAACTGTCCACAGTGTTCCTATCATCCTGATTAAACAGTACTGAAATAAAATTAACTTACAGAGAGCATCAAACATGATTTAGAGCTTGTTTATGGAAAAGTGTTTATTTCTGTATTTCAACATGATTTGGAGCTTGTTTTTGAAAAGTGCTTATTTCTGTATTTCAACATGATTTGGAGCTTGTTTTTGAAAAGTGTTTATTTCTGTTTTTCAACATGATTTAGAGCTTGTTTTTGGAAAAGTGCTTATTTCTGTATTCCAATGTTGCAACTTGCTGAAAACCGTCCACAGTGTTCCTATCATCCTGATTAAACAGTACTGAAATAAAATTAACTTACAGAGTGCATCAAACATGATTTAGAGCTTGTTTATGGAAAAGTGTTTATTTCTGTATTTCAACATGATTTGGAGCTTGTATTTGAAAAGTGCTTATTTCTGTATTTCAACATGATTTGGAGCTTGTTTTCGAAAAGTGTTTTTTCTGTATTTCAAAATGATTTAGAGCTTGTTTTTGGAAAAGTGTTTATTTCTGTATTTCAATGTTGCAACTTGCTGAAAACTGTCCACAGTGTTCCTATCATCCTGATTAAACAGTACTGAAATAAAATTAACTTACAGAGAGCATCAAACATGATTTAGAGCTTGTTTATGGAAAAGTGTTTATTTCTGTATTTCAACATGATTTGGAGCTTGTTTTTGAAAAGTGCTTATTTCTGTATTTCAACATGATTTGGAGCTTGTTTTTGGAAAAGTGTTTATTTCTGTATTTCAACATGATTTAGAGCTTGTTTTTGGAAAAGTGTTTATTTCTGTATTTCAATGTTGCAACTTGCTGAAAACTGTCCACAGTGTTCCTATCATCCTGATTAAACAGTACTGAAATAAAATTAACTTTACAGAGAGCATCAAACATGATTTAGAGCTTGTTTATGGAAAAGTGTTTATTTCTGTATTTCAACATGATTTGGAGCTTGTTTTTGAAAAGTGCTTATTTCTGTATTTCAACATGATTTGGAGCTTGTTTTTGAAAAGTGTTTATTTCTGTATTTCAACATGATTTAGAGCTTGTTTTTGGAAAAGTGTTTATTTCTGTATTTCAATGTTGCAACTTGCTGAAAACTGTCCACAATGTTCCTATCATCCTGATTAAACAGTACTGAAATAAAATTAACTTACAGAGAGCATCAAACATGATTTAGAGCTTGTTTATGGAAAAGTGTTTTTTCTGTATTTCAACATGATTTAGAGCTTGTTTTTGGAAAAGTGTTTATTTCTGTATTTCAATGTTGCAACTTGCTGAAAACTGTCCACAATGTTCCTATCATCCTGATTAAACAGTACTGAAATAAAATTAACTTACAGAGAGCATCAAACATGATTTAGAGCTTGTTTATGGAAAAGTGTTTATTTCTGTATTTCAACATGATTTGGAGCTTGTTTTTGAAAAGTGCTTATTTCTGTATTTCAACATGATTTGGAGCTTGTTTTTGAAAAGTGTTTATTTCTGTTTTTCAACATGATTTAGAACTTGTTTTTGGAAAAGTGTTTATTTCTGTATTCCAATGTTGCAACTTGCTGAAAACCGTCCACAGTGTTACTATCATCCTGATTAAACAGTACTGAAATAAAATTAACTTACAGAGTGCATCAAACATGATTTAGAGCTTGTTTATGGAAAAGTGTTTATTTCTGTATTTCAACATGATTTGGAGCTTGTATTTGAAAAGTGCTTATTTCTGTATTTCAACATGATCTGGAGCTTGTTTTTGGAAAAGTGTTTATTTCTGTATTTCAATGTTGCAACTTGCTGAAAACTGTCCACAGTGTTCCTATCATCCTGATTAAACAGTACTGAAATAAAATTAACTTACAGAGAGCATCAAACAGGATTTAGAGCTTGTTTATGGAAAAGTGTTTATTTCTGTATTTCAACATGATTTGGAGCTTGTTTTTGAAAAGTGCTTATTTCTGTATTTCAACATGATTTGGAGCTTGTTTTTGAAAAGTGCTTATTTCTGTATTTCAACATGATTTGGAGCTTGTTTTTGAAAAGTGTTTATTTCTGTATTTCAACATGATTTAGAGCTTGTTTTTGGAAAAGTGTTTATTTCTGTATTTCAATGTTGCAACTTGCTGAAAACTGTCCACAATGTTCCTATCATCCTGATTAAACAGTACTGAAATAAAATTAACTTACAGAGAGCATCAAACATGATTTAGAGCTTGTTTATGGAAAAGTGTTTTTTCTGTATTTCAACATGATTTAGAGCTTGTTTTTGGAAAAGTGTTTATTTCTGTATTTCAATGTTGCAACTTGCTGAAAACTGTCCACAATGTTCCTATCATCCTGATTAAACAGTACTGAAATAAAATTAACTTACAGAGAGCATCAAACATGATTTAGAGCTTGTTTATGGAAAAGTGTTTATTTCTGTATTTCAACATGATTTGGAGCTTGTTTTTGAAAAGTGCTTATTTCTGTATTTCAACATGATTTGGAGCTTGTTTTTGAAAAGTGTTTATTTCTGTTTTTCAACATGATTTAGAACTTGTTTTTGGAAAAGTGTTTATTTCTGTATTCCAATGTTGCAACTTGCTGAAAACCGTCCACAGTGTTACTATCATCCTGATTAAACAGTACTGAAATAAAATTAACTTACAGAGTGCATCAAACATGATTTAGAGCTTGTTTATGGAAAAGTGTTTATTTCTGTATTTCAACATGATTTGGAGCTTGTATTTGAAAAGTGCTTATTTCTGTATTTCAACATGATTTGGAGCTTGTTTTCGAAAAGTGTTTTTTCTGTATTTCAAAATGATTTAGAGCTTGTTTTTGGAAAAGTGTTTATTTCTGTATTTCAATGTTGCAACTTGCTGAAAACTGTCCACAGTGTTCCTATCATCCTGATTAAACAGTACTGAAATAAAATTAACTTACAGAGAGCATCAAACATGATTTAGAGCTTGTTTATGGAAAAGTGTTTATTTCTGTATTTCAACATGATTTGGAGCTTGTTTTTGAAAAGTGCTTATTTCTGTATTTCAACATGATTTGGAGCTTGTTTTTGAAAAGTGTTTATTTCTGTATTTCAACATGATTTAGAGCTTGTTTTTGGAAAAGTGTTTATTTCTATATTTCAATGTTGCAACTTGCTGAAAACTGTCCACAGTGTTCCTATCATCCTGATTAAACAGTACTGAAATAAAATTAACTTTACAGAGAGCATCAAACATGATTTAGAGCTTGTTTATGGAAAAGTGTTTATTTCTGTATTTCAACATGATTTGGAGCTTGTTTTTGAAAAGTGCTTATTTCTGTATTTCAACATGATTTGGAGCTTGTTTTTGAAAAGTGTTTATTTCTGTATTTCAACATGATTTAGAGCTTGTTTTTGGAAAAGTGTTTATTTCTGTATTTCAATGTTGCAACTTGCTGAAAACTGTCCACAATGTTCCTATCATCCTGATTAAACAGTACTGAAATAAAATTAACTTACAGAGAGCATCAAACATGATTTAGAGCTTGTTTATGGAAAAGTGTTTTTTCTGTATTTCAACATGATTTAGAGCTTGTTTTTGGAAAAGTGTTTATTTCTGTATTTCAATGTTGCAACTTGCTGAAAACTGTCCACAATGTTCCTATCATCCTGATTAAACAGTACTGAAATAAAATTAACTTACAGAGAGCATCAAACATGATTTAGAGCTTGTTTATGGAAAAGTGTTTATTTCTGTATTTCAACATGATTTGGAGCTTGTTTTTGAAAAGTGCTTATTTCTGTATTTCAACATGATTTGGAGCTTGTTTTTGAAAAGTGTTTATTTCTGTTTTTCAACATGATTTAGAACTTGTTTTTGGAAAAGTGTTTATTTCTGTATTCCAATGTTGCAACTTGCTGAAAACCGTCCACAGTGTTACTATCATCCTGATTAAACAGTACTGAAATAAAATTAACTTACAGAGTGCATCAAACATGATTTAGAGCTTGTTTATGGAAAAGTGTTTATTTCTGTATTTCAACATGATTTGGAGCTTGTATTTGAAAAGTGCTTATTTCTGTATTTCAACATGATTTGGAGCTTGTTTTTGGAAAAGTGTTTATTTCTGTATTTCAATGTTGCAACTTGCTGAAAACTGTCCACAGTGTTCCTATCATCCTGATTAAACAGTACTGAAATAAAATTAACTTACAGAGAGCATCAAACAGGATTTAGAGCTTGTTTATGGAAAAGTGTTTATTTCTGTATTTCAACATGATTTGGAGCTTGTTTTTGAAAAGTGCTTATTTCTGTATTTCAACATGATTTGGAGCTTGTTTTTGAAAAGTGTTTATTTCTGTATTTCAACATGATTTAGAGCTTGTTTTTGGAAAAGTGTTTATTTCTGTATTTCAATGTTGCAACTTGCTGAAAACTGTCCACAGTGTTCCTATCATCCTGATTAAACAGTACTGAAATAAAATTAACTTACAGAGAGCATCAAACATGATTTAGAGCTTGTTTATGGAAAAGTGTTTATTTCTGTATTTCAACATGATTTGGAGCTTGTTTTTGAAAAGTGCTTATTTCTGTATTTCAACATGATTTGGAGCTTGTTTTTGAAAAGTGTTTATTTCTGTTTTTCAACATGATTTAGAGCTTGTTTTTGGAAAAGTGTTTATTTCTGTATTCCAATGTTGCAACTTGCTGAAAACCGTCCACAGTGTTACTATCATCCTGATTAAACAGTACTGAAATAAAATTAACTTACAAAGTGCATCAAACATGATTTAGAGCTTGTTTATGGAAAAGTGTTTATTTCTGTATTTCAACATGATTTGGAGCTTGTATTTGAAAAGTGCTTATTTCTGTATTTCAACATGATTTGGAGCTTGTTTTCGAAAAGTGTTTTTTCTGTATTTCAACATGATTTAGAGCTTGTTTTTGGAAAAGTGTTTATTTCTGTATTCCAATGTTGCAACTTGCTGAAAACCGTCCACAGTGTTACTATCATCCTGATTAAACAGTACTGAAATAAAATTAACTTACAGAGTGCATCAAACATGATTTAGAGCTTGTTTATGGAAAAGTGTTTATTTCTGTATTTCAACATGATTTGGAGCTTGTTTTTGAAAAGTGCTTATTTCTGTATTTCAACATGATTTGGAGCTTGTTTTTGAAAAGTGTTTATTTCTGTTTTTCAACATGATTTAGAGCTTGTTTTTGGAAAAGTGTTTATTTCTGTATTCCAATGTTGCAACTTGCTGAAAACCGTCCACAGTGTTACTATCATCCTGATTAAACAGTACTGAAATAAAATTAACTTACAAAGTGCATCAAACATGATTTAGAGCTTGTTTATGGAAAAGTGTTTATTTCTGTATTTCAACATGATTTGGAGCTTGTATTTGAAAAGTGCTTATTTCTGTATTTCAACATGATTTGGAGCTTGTTTTCGAAAAGTGTTTTTTCTGTATTTCAACATGATTTAGAGCTTGTTTTTGGAAAAGTGTTTATTTCTGTATTCCAATGTTGCAACTTGCTGAAAACCGTCCACAGTGTTACTATCATCCTGATTAAACAGTACTGAAATAAAATTAACTTACAGAGTGCATCAAACATGATTTAGAGCTTGTTTATGGAAAAGTGTTTATTTCTGTATTTCAACATGATTTGGAGCTTGTATTTGAAAAGTGCTTATTTCTGTATTTCAACATGATTTGGAGCTTGTTTTTGAAAAGTGCTTATTTCTGTATTTCAACATGATTTGGAGCTTGTTTTTGAAAAGTGCTTATTTCTGTATTTCAACATGATTTAGAGCTTGTTTTTGGAAAAGTGTTTATTTCTGTATTTCAATGTTGCAACTTGCTGAAAACTGTCCACAGTGTTCCTATCATCCTGATTAAACAGTACTGAAATAAAATTAACTTTACAGAGAGCATCAAACATGATTTAGAGCTTGTTTTTGGAAAAGTGTTTATTTCTGTATTTCAATGTTGCAACTTGCTGAAAACTGTCCACAGTGTTCCTATCATCCTGATTAAACAGTACTGAAATAAAATTAACTTACAGAGAGCATCAAACATGATTTAGAGCTTGTTTATGGAAAAGTGTTTATTTCTGTATTTCAACATGATTTGGAGCTTGTTTTTGAAAAGTGCTTATTTCTGTATTTCAACATGATTTGGAGCTTGTTTTTGAAAAGTGTTTATTTCTGTATTTCAACATGATTTAGAGCTTGTTTTTGGAAAAGTGTTTATTTCTATATTTCAATGTTGCAACTTGCTGAAAACTGTCCACAGTGTTCCTATCATCCTGATTAAACAGTACTGAAATAAAATTAACTTTACAGAGAGCATCAAACATGATTTAGAGCTTGTTTATGGAAAAGTGTTTATTTCTGTATTTCAACATGATTTGGAGCTTGTTTTTGAAAAGTGCTTATTTCTGTATTTCAACATGATTTGGAGCTTGTTTTTGAAAAGTGTTTATTTCTGTTTTTCAACATGATTTAGAGCTTGTTTTTGGAAAAGTGTTTATTTCTGTATTCCAATGTTGCAACTTGCTGAAAACCGTCCACAGTGTTACTATCATCCTGATTAAACAGTACTGAAATAAAATTAACTTACAAAGTGCATCAAACATGATTTAGAGCTTGTTTATGGAAAAGTGTTTATTTCTGTATTTCAACATGATTTGGAGCTTGTATTTGAAAAGTGCTTATTTCTGTATTTCAACATGATTTGGAGCTTGTTTTCGAAAAGTGTTTTTTCTGTATTTCAACATGATTTAGAGCTTGTTTTTGGAAAAGTGTATATTTCTGTATTCCAATGTTGCAACTTGCTGAAAACCGTCCACAGTGTTACTATCATCCTGATTAAACAGTACTGAAATAAAATTAACTTACAGAGTGCATCAAACATGATTTAGAGCTTGTTTATGGAAAAGTGTTTATTTCTGTATTTCAACATGATTTGGAGCTTGTATTTGAAAAGTGCTTATTTCTGTATTTCAACATGATTTGGAGCTTGTTTTTGAAAAGTGCTTATTTCTGTATTTCAACATGATTTGGAGCTTGTTTTTGAAAAGTGCTTATTTCTGTATTTCAACATGATTTAGAGCTTGTTTTTGGAAAAGTGTTTATTTCTGTATTTCAATGTTGCAACTTGCTGAAAATTGTCCACAGTGTTCCTATCATCCTGATTAAACAGTACTGAAATAAAATTAACTTTACAGAGAGCATCAAACATGATTTAGAGCTTGTTTTTGGAAAAGTGTTTATTTCTGTATTTCAATGTTGCAACTTGCTGAAAACTGTCCACAGTGTTCCTATCATCCTGATTAAACAGTACTGAAATAAAATTAACTTACAGAGAGCATCAAACATGATTTAGAGCTTGTTTATGGAAAAGTGTTTATTTCTGTATTTCAACATGATTTGGAGCTTGTTTTTGAAAAGTGCTTATTTCTGTATTTCAACATGATTTGGAGCTTGTTTTTGAAAAGTGTTTATTTCTGTATTTCAACATGATTTAGAGCTTGTTTTTGGAAAAGTGTTTATTTCTATATTTCAATGTTGCAACTTGCTGAAAACTGTCCACAGTGTTCCTATCATCCTGATTAAACAGTACTGAAATAAAATTAACTTTACAGAGAGCATCAAACATGATTTAGAGCTTGTTTATGGAAAAGTGTTTATTTCTGTATTTCAACATGATTTGGAGCTTGTTTTTGAAAAGTGCTTATTTCTGTATTTCAACATGATTTGGAGCTTGTTTTTGAAAAGTGTTTATTTCTGTATTTCAACATGATTTAGAGCTTGTTTTTGGAAAAGTGTTTATTTCTGTATTTCAATGTTGCAACTTGCTGAAAACTGTCCACAATGTTCCTATCATCCTGATTAAACAGTACTGAAATAAAATTAACTTACAGAGAGCATCAAACATGATTTAGAGCTTGTTTATGGAAAAGTGTTTTTTCTGTATTTCAACATGATTTAGAGCTTGTTTTTGGAAAAGTGTTTATTTCTGTATTTCAATGTTGCAACTTGCTGAAAACTGTCCACAATGTTCCTATCATCCTGATTAAACAGTACTGAAATAAAATTAACTTACAGAGAGCATCAAACATGATTTAGAGCTTGTTTATGGAAAAGTGTTTATTTCTGTATTTCAACATGATTTGGAGCTTGTTTTTGAAAAGTGCTTATTTCTGTATTTCAACATGATTTGGAGCTTGTTTTTGAAAAGTGTTTATTTCTGTTTTTCAACATGATTTAGAACTTGTTTTTGGAAAAGTGTTTATTTCTGTATTCCAATGTTGCAACTTGCTGAAAACCGTCCACAGTGTTACTATCATCCTGATTAAACAGTACTGAAATAAAATTAACTTACAGAGTGCATCAAACATGATTTAGAGCTTGTTTATGGAAAAGTGTTTATTTCTGTATTTCAACATGATTTGGAGCTTGTATTTGAAAAGTGCTTATTTCTGTATTTCAACATGATTTGGAGCTTGTTTTTGGAAAAGTGTTTATTTCTGTATTTCAATGTTGCAACTTGCTGAAAACTGTCCACAGTGTTCCTATCATCCTGATTAAACAGTACTGAAATAAAATTAACTTACAGAGAGCATCAAACAGGATTTAGAGCTTGTTTATGGAAAAGTGTTTATTTCTGTATTTCAACATGATTTGGAGCTTGTTTTTGAAAAGTGCTTATTTCTGTATTTCAACATGATTTGGAGCTTGTTTTTGAAAAGTGTTTATTTCTGTATTTCAACATGATTTAGAGCTTGTTTTTGGAAAAGTGTTTATTTCTGTATTTCAATGTTGCAACTTGCTGAAAACTGTCCACAGTGTTCCTATCATCCTGATTAAACAGTACTGAAATAAAATTAACTTACAGAGAGCATCAAACATGATTTAGAGCTTGTTTATGGAAAAGTGTTTATTTCTGTATTTCAACATGATTTGGAGCTTGTTTTTGAAAAGTGCTTATTTCTGTATTTCAACATGATTTGGAGCTTGTTTTTGAAAAGTGTTTATTTCTGTTTTTCAACATGATTTAGAGCTTGTTTTTGGAAAAGTGTTTATTTCTGTATTCCAATGTTGCAACTTGCTGAAAACCGTCCACAGTGTTACTATCATCCTGATTAAACAGTACTGAAATAAAATTAACTTACAAAGTGCATCAAACATGATTTAGAGCTTGTTTATGGAAAAGTGTTTATTTCTGTATTTCAACATGATTTGGAGCTTGTATTTGAAAAGTGCTTATTTCTGTATTTCAACATGATTTGGAGCTTGTTTTCGAAAAGTGTTTTTTCTGTATTTCAACATGATTTAGAGCTTGTTTTTGGAAAAGTGTTTATTTCTGTATTCCAATGTTGCAACTTGCTGAAAACCGTCCACAGTGTTACTATCATCCTGATTAAACAGTACTGAAATAAAATTAACTTACAGAGTGCATCAAACATGATTTAGAGCTTGTTTATGGAAAAGTGTTTATTTCTGTATTTCAACATGATTTGGAGCTTGTATTTGAAAAGTGCTTATTTCTGTATTTCAACATGATTTGGAGCTTGTTTTTGAAAAGTGCTTATTTCTGTATTTCAACATGATTTAGAGCTTGTTTTTGGAAAAGTGTTTATTTCTGTATTTCAATGTTGCAACTTGCTGAAAACTGTCCACAATGTTCCTATCATCCTGATTAAACAGTACTGAAATAAAATTAACTTACAGAGAGCATCAAACATGATTTAGAGCTTGTTTATGGAAAAGTGTTTTTTCTGTATTTCAACATGATTTAGAGCTTGTTTTTGGAAAAGTGTTTATTTCTGTATTTCAATGTTGCAACTTGCTGAAAACTGTCCACAATGTTCCTATCATCCTGATTAAACAGTACTGAAATAAAATTAACTTACAGAGAGCATCAAACATGATTTAGAGCTTGTTTATGGAAAAGTGTTTATTTCTGTATTTCAACATGATTTGGAGCTTGTTTTTGAAAAGTGCTTATTTCTGTATTTCAACATGATTTGGAGCTTGTTTTTGAAAAGTGTTTATTTCTGTTTTTCAACATGATTTAGAACTTGTTTTTGGAAAAGTGTTTATTTCTGTATTCCAATGTTGCAACTTGCTGAAAACCGTCCACAGTGTTACTATCATCCTGATTAAACAGTACTGAAGTAAAATTAACTTACAGAGTGCATCAAACATGATTTAGAGCTTGTTTATGGAAAAGTGTTTATTTCTGTATTTCAACATGATTTGGAGCTTGTTTTTGAAAAGTGCTTATTTCTGTATTTCAACATGATTTGGAGCTTGTTTTTGAAAAGTGTTTATTTCTGTATTTCAACATGATTTAGAGCTTGTTTTTGGAAAAGTGTTTATTTCTGTATTTCAATGTTGCAACTTGCTGAAAACTGTCCACAATGTTCCTATCATCCTGATTAAACAGTACTGAAATAAAATTAACTTACAGAGAGCATCAAACATGATTTAGAGCTTGTTTATGGAAAAGTGTTTATTTCTGTATTTCAACATGATTTGGAGCTTGTTTTTGAAAAGTGCTTATTTCTGTATTTCAACATGATTTGGAGCTTGTTTTTGAAAAGTGTTTATTTCTGTATTTCAACATGATTTAGAGCTTGTTTTTGGAAAAGTGTTTATTTCTGTATTTCAATGTTGCAACTTGCTGAAAACTGTCCACAATGTTCCTATCATCCTGATTAAACAGTACTGAAATAAAATTAACTTACAGAGAGCATCAAACATGATTTAGAGCTTGTTTATGGAAAAGTGTTTTTTCTGTATTTCAACATGATTTAGAGCTTGTTTTTGGAAAAGTGTTTATTTCTGTATTTCAATGTTGCAACTTGCTGAAAACTGTCCACAATGTTCCTATCATCCTGATTAAACAGTACTGAAATAAAATTAACTTACAGAGAGCATCAAACATGATTTAGAGCTTGTTTATGGAAAAGTGTTTATTTCTGTATTTCAACATGATTTGGAGCTTGTTTTTGAAAAGTGCTTATTTCTGTATTTCAACATGATTTGGAGCTTGTTTTTGAAAAGTGTTTATTTCTGTTTTTCAACATGATTTAGAACTTGTTTTTGGAAAAGTGTTTATTTCTGTATTCCAATGTTGCAACTTGCTGAAAACCGTCCACAGTGTTACTATCATCCTGATTAAACAGTACTGAAATAAAATTAACTTACAGAGTGCATCAAACATGATTTAGAGCTTGTTTATGGAAAAGTGTTTATTTCTGTATTTCAACATGATTTGGAGCTTGTATTTGAAAAGTGCTTATTTCTGTATTTCAACATGATTTGGAGCTTGTTTTTGGAAAAGTGTTTATTTCTGTATTTCAATGTTGCAACTTGCTGAAAACTGTCCACAGTGTTCCTATCATCCTGATTAAACAGTACTGAAATAAAATTAACTTACAGAGAGCATCAAACAGGATTTAGAGCTTGTTTATGGAAAAGGGTTTATTTCTGTATTTCAACATGATTTGGAGCTTGTTTTTGAAAAGTGCTTATTTCTGTATTTCAACATGATTTGGAGCTTGTTTTTGAAAAGTGTTTATTTCTGTATTTCAACATGATTTAGAGCTTGTTTTTGGAAAAGTGTTTATTTCTGTATTTCAATGTTGCAACTTGCTGAAAACTGTCCACAGTGTTCCTATCATCCTGATTAAACAGTACTGAAATAAAATTAACTTACAGAGAGCATCAAACATGATTTAGAGCTTGTTTATGGAAAAGTGTTTATTTCTGTATTTCAACATGATTTGGAGCTTGTTTTTGAAAAGTGCTTATTTCTGTATTTCAACATGATTTGGAGCTTGTTTTTGAAAAGTGTTTATTTCTGTTTTTCAACATGATTTAGAGCTTGTTTTTGGAAAAGTGTTTATTTCTGTATTCCAATGTTGCAACTTGCTGAAAACCGTCCACAGTGTTACTATCATCCTGATTAAACAGTACTGAAATAAAATTAACTTACAAAGTGCATCAAACATGATTTAGAGCTTGTTTATGGAAAAGTGTTTATTTCTGTATTTCAACATGATTTGGAGCTTGTATTTGAAAAGTGCTTATTTCTGTATTTCAACATGATTTGGAGCTTGTTTTCGAAAAGTGTTTTTTCTGTATTTCAACATGATTTAGAGCTTGTTTTTGGAAAAGTGTTTATTTCTGTATTCCAATGTTGCAACTTGCTGAAAACCGTCCACAGTGTTACTATCATCCTGATTAAACAGTACTGAAATAAAATTAACTTACAGAGTGCATCAAACATGATTTAGAGCTTGTTTATGGAAAAGTGTTTATTTCTGTATTTCAACATGATTTGGAGCTTGTATTTGAAAAGTGCTTATTTCTGTATTTCAACATGATTTGGAGCTTGTTTTTGAAAAGTGCTTATTTCTGTATTTCAACATGATTTGGAGCTTGTTTTTGAAAAGTGCTTATTTCTGTATTTCAACATGATTTAGAGCTTGTTTTTGGAAAAGTGTTTATTTCTGTATTTCAATGTTGCAACTTGCTGAAAACTGTCCACAGTGTTCCTATCATCCTGATTAAACAGTACTGAAATAAAATTAACTTTACAGAGAGCATCAAACATGATTTAGAGCTTGTTTATGGAAAAGTGTTTATTTCTGTATTTCAACATGATTTGGAGCTTGTTTTTGAAAAGTGCTTATTTCTGTATTTCAACATGATTTGGAGCTTGTTTTTGAAAAGTGTTTATTTCTGTATTTCAACATGATTTAGAGCTTGTTTTTGGAAAAGTGTTTATTTCTGTATTTCAATGTTGCAACTTGCTGAAAACTGTCCACAATGTTCCTATCATCCTGATTAAACAGTACTGAAATAAAATTAACTTACAGAGAGCATCAAACATGATTTAGAGCTTGTTTATGGAAAAGTGTTTTTTCTGTATTTCAATATGATTTAGAGCTTGTTTTTGGAAAAGTGTTTATTTCTGTATTTCAATGTTGCAACTTGCTGAAAACTGTCCACAATGTTCCTATCATCCTGATTAAACAGTACTTAAATAAAATTAACTTACAGAGAGCATCAAACATGATTTAGAGCTTGTTTATGGAAAAGTGTTTATTTCTGTATTTCAACATGATTTGGAGCTTGTTTTTGAAAAGTGCTTATTTCTGTATTTCAACATGATTTGGAGCTTGTTTTTGAAAAGTGTTTATTTCTGTTTTTCAACATGATTTAGAACTTGTTTTTGGAAAAGTGTTTATTTCTGTATTCCAATGTTGCAACTTGCTGAAAACCGTCCACAGTGTTACTATCATCCTGATTAAACAGTACTGAAATAAAATTAACTTACAGAGTGCATCAAACATGATTTAGAGCTTGTTTATGGAAAAGTGTTTATTTCTGTATTTCAACATGATTTGGAGCTTGTTTTTGAAAAGTGCTTATTTCTGTATTTCAACATGATTTGGAGCTTGTATTTGAAAAGTGCTTATTTCTGTATTTCAACATGATTTGGAGCTTGTTTTTGGAAAAGTGTTTATTTCTGTATTTCAATGTTACAACTTGCTGAAAACTGTCCACAGTGTTCCTATCATCCTGATTAAACAGTACTGAAATAAAATTAACTTACAGAGAGCATCAAACATGATTTAGAGCTTGTTTATGGAAAAGTGTTTATTTCTGTATTTCAACATGATTTGGAGCTTGTTTTTGAAAAGTGCTTATTTCTGTATTTCAACATGATTTGGAGCTTGTTTTTGAAAAGTGTTTATTTCTGTATTTCAACATGATTTAGAGCTTGTTTTTGGAAAAGTGTTTATTTCTGTATTTCAATGTTGCAACTTGCTGAAAACTGTCCACAGTGTTCCTATCATCCTGATTAAACAGTACTGAAATAAAATTAACTTACAGAGAGCATCAAACATGATTTAGAGCTTGTTTATGGAAAAGTGTTTATTTCTGTATTTCAACATGATTTGGAGCTTGTTTTTGAAAAGTGCTTATTTCTGTTTTTCAACATGATTTAGAGCTTGTTTTTGGAAAAGTGTTTATTTCTGTATTCCAATGTTGCAACTTGCTGAAAACCGTCCACAGTGTTACTATCATCCTGATTAAACAGTACTGAAATAAAATTAACTTACAAAGTGCATCAAACATGATTTAGAGCTTGTTTATGGAAAAGTGTTTATTTCTGTATTTCAACATGATTTGGAGCTTGTATTTGAAAAGTGCTTATTTCTGTATTTCAACATGATTTGGAGCTTGTTTTCGAAAAGTGTTTTTTCTGTATTTCAACATGATTTAGAGCTTGTTTTTGGAAAAGTGTTTATTTCTGTGTTTCAATGTTGCAACTTGCTGAAAACTGTCCACAGTGTTCCTATCATCCTGATTAAACAGTACTGAAATAAAATTAACTTTACAGAGAGCATCAAACATGATTTAGAGCTTGTTTATGGAAAAGTGTTTATTTCTGTATTTCAACATGATTTGGAGCTTGTTTTTGAAAAGTGCTTATTTCTGTATTTCAACATGATTTAGAGCTTGTTTTTGAAAAGTGTTTATTTCTGTATTTCAACATGATTTAGAGCTTGTTTTTGGAAAAGTGTTTATTTCTGTATTTCAATGTTGCAACTTGCTGAAAACTGTCCACAGTGTTCCTATCATCCTGATTAAACAGTACTGAAATAAAATTAACTTACAGAGAGCATCAAACATGATTTAGAGCTTGTTTATGGAAAAGTGTTTATTTCTGTATTTCAACATGATTTGGAGCTTGTTTTTGAAAAGTGCTTATTTCTGTATTTCAACATGATTTGGAGCTTGTTTTTGAAAAGTGTTTATTTCTGTATTTCAACATGATTTAGAGCTTGTTTTTGGAAAAGTGTTTATTTCTGTATTTCAATGTTGCAACTTGCTGAAAACTGTCCACAGTGTTCCTATCATCCTGATTAAACAGTACTGAAATAAAATTAACTTACAGAGAGCATCAAACATGATTTAGAGCTTGTTTATGGAAAAGTGTTTATTTCTGTATTTCAACATGATTTGGAGCTTGTTTTTGAAACGTGCTTATTTCTGTATTTCAACATGATTTGGAGCTTGTTTTTGAAAAGTGTTTATTTCTGTTTTTCAACATGATTTAGAGCTTGTTTTTGGAAAAGTGTTTATTTCTGTATTCCAATGTTGCAACTTGCTGAAAACCGTCCACAGTGTTACTATCATCCTGATTAAACAGTACTGAAATAAAATTAACTTACAAAGTGCATCAAACATGATTTAGAGCTTGTTTATGGAAAAGTGTTTATTTCTGTATTTCAACATGATTTGGAGCTTGTTTTTGAAAAGTGCTTATTTCTGTATTTCAACATGATTTGGAGCTTGTTTTTGAAAAGTGTTTATTTCTGTATTTCAACATGATTTAGAGCTTGTTTTTGGAAAAGTGTTTATTTCTGTATTCCAATGTTGCAACTTGCTGAAAACCATCCACAGTGTTACTATCATCCTGATTAAACAGTACTGAAATAAAATTAACTTACAGAGTGCATCAAACATGATTTAGAGCTTGTTTATGGAAAAGTGTTTATTTCTGTATTTCAACATGATTTGGAGCTTGTTTTTGAAAAGTGCTTATTTCTGTATTTCAACATGATTTGGAGCTTGTTTTTGAAAAGTGTTTATTTCTGTATTTCAACATGATTTAGAGCTTGTTTTTGGAAAAGTGTTTATTTCTGTATTTCAGTGTTGCAACTTGCTGAAAACTGTCCACAGTGTTCCTATCATCCTGATTAAACAGTACTGAAATTAAATTAACTTACAGAGTGCATCAAACATGATTTAGAGCTTGTTTATGGAAAAGTGTTTATTTCTGTATTTCAACATGATTTGGAGCTTGTTTTTGAAAAGTGTTTATTTCTGTTTTTCAACATGATTTAGAGCTTGTTTTTGGAAAAGTGTTTATTTCTGTATTCCAATGTTGCAACTTGCTGAAAACCATCCACAGTGTTACTATCATCCTGATTAAACAGTACTGGAATAAAATTAACTTACAGAGTGCATCAAACATGATTTAGAGCTTGTTTATGGAAAAGTGTTTATTTCTGTCTTTCAACATGATTTGGAGCTTGTATTTGAAAAGTGCTTATTTCTGTATTTCAACATGATTTGGAGCTTGTTTTTGAAAAGTGTTTTTTCTGTATTTCAACATGATTTAGAGCTTGTTTTTGGAAAAGTGTTTATTTCTGTATTTCAATGTTGCAACTTGCTGAAAACTGTCCACAGTGTTCCTATCATCCTGATTAAACAGTACTGAAATAAAATTAACTTACAGAGAGCATCAAACATGATTTAGAGCTTGTTTATGGAAAAGTGTTTATTTCTGTATTTCAACATGATTTGGAGCTTGTTTTTGAAAAGTGCTTATTTCTGTATTTCAACATGATTTGGAGCTTGTTTTTGAAAAGTGTTTATTTCTGTTTTTCAACATGATTTAGAGCTTGTTTTTGGAAAAGTGTTTATTTCTGTATTTCAATGTTGCAACTTGCTGAAAACTGTCCACAGTGTTCCTATCATCCTGATTAAACAGTACTGAAATAAAATTAACTTACAGAGAGCATCAAACATAATTTAGAGCTTGTTTATGGAAAAGTGTTTATTTCTGTATTTCAACATGATTTGGAGCTTGTTTTTGAAAAGTGCTTATTTCTGTATTTCAACATGATTTGGAGCTTGTTTTTGAAAAGTGTTTATTTCTGTATTTCAACATGATTTAGAGCTTGTTTTTGGAAAAGTGTTTATTTCTGTATTTCAACATGATTTGGAGCTTGTTTTTGAAACGTGCTTATTTCTGTATTTCAACATGATTTGGAGCTTGTTTTTGAAAAGTGTTTATTTCTGTTTTTCAACATGATTTAGAGCTTGTTTTTGGAAAAGTGTTTATTTCTGTATTCCAATGTTGCAACTTGCTGAAAACCGTCCACAGTGTTACTATCATCCTGATTAAACAGTACTGAAATAAAATTAACTTACAAAGTGCATCAAACATGATTTAGAGCTTGTTTATGGAAAAGTGTTTATTTCTGTATTTCAACATGATTTGGAGCTTGTTTTTGAAAAGTGCTTATTTCTGTATTTCAACATGATTTGGAGCTTGTTTTTGAAAAGTGTTTATTTCTGTATTTCAACATGATTTAGAGCTTGTTTTTGGAAAAGTGTTTATTTCTGTATTCCAATGTTGCAACTTGCTGAAAACCATCCACAGTGTTACTATCATCCTGATTAAACAGTACTGAAATAAAATTAACTTACAGAGTGCATCAAACATGATTTAGAGCTTGTTTATGGAAAAGTGTTTATTTCTGTATTTCAACATGATTTGGAGCTTGTTTTTGAAAAGTGCTTATTTCTGTATTTCAACATGATTTGGAGCTTGTTTTTGAAAAGTGTTTATTTCTGTATTTCAACATGATTTAGAGCTTGTTTTTGGAAAAGTGTTTATTTCTGTATTTCAGTGTTGCAACTTGCTGAAAACTGTCCACAGTGTTCCTATCATCCTGATTAAACAGTACTGAAATTAAATTAACTTACAGAGTGCATCAAACATGATTTAGAGCTTGTTTATGGAAAAGTGTTTATTTCTGTATTTCAACATGATTTGGAGCTTGTTTTTGAAAAGTGTTTATTTCTGTTTTTCAACATGATTTAGAGCTTGTTTTTGGAAAAGTGTTTATTTCTGTATTCCAATGTTGCAACTTGCTGAAAACCATCCACAGTGTTACTATCATCCTGATTAAACAGTACTGGAATAAAATTAACTTACAGAGTGCATCAAACATGATTTAGAGCTTGTTTATGGAAAAGTGTTTATTTCTGTCTTTCAACATGATTTGGAGCTTGTATTTGAAAAGTGCTTATTTCTGTATTTCAACATGATTTGGAGCTTGTTTTTGAAAAGTGTTTTTTCTGTATTTCAACATGATTTAGAGCTTGTTTTTGGAAAAGTGTTTATTTCTGTATTTCAATGTTGCAACTTGCTGAAAACTGTCCACAGTGTTCCTATCATCCTGATTAAACAGTACTGAAATAAAATTAACTTACAGAGAGCATCAAACATGATTTAGAGCTTGTTTATGGAAAAGTGTTTATTTCTGTATTTCAACATGATTTGGAGCTTGTTTTTGAAAAGTGCTTATTTCTGTATTTCAACATGATTTGGAGCTTGTTTTTGAAAAGTGTTTATTTCTGTTTTTCAACATGATTTAGAGCTTGTTTTTGGAAAAGTGTTTATTTCTGTATTTCAATGTTGCAACTTGCTGAAAACTGTCCACAGTGTTCCTATCATCCTGATTAAACAGTACTGAAATAAAATTAACTTACAGAGAGCATCAAACATAATTTAGAGCTTGTTTATGGAAAAGTGTTTATTTCTGTATTTCAACATGATTTGGAGCTTGTTTTTGAAAAGTGCTTATTTCTGTATTTCAACATGATTTGGAGCTTGTTTTTGAAAAGTGTTTATTTCTGTATTTCAACATGATTTAGAGCTTGTTTTTGGAAAAGTGTTTATTTCTGTATTTCAATGTTGCAACTTGCTGAAAACTGTCCACAGTGTTCCTATCATCCTGATTAAACAGTACTGAAATAAAATTAACTTACAGAGAGCATCAAACATGATTTAGAGCTTGTTTATGGAAAAGTGTTTATTTCTGTATTTCAACATGATTTGGAGCTTGTTTTTGAAAAGTGCTTATTTCTGTATTTCAACATGATTTGGAGCTTGTTTTTGAAAAGTGTTTATTTCTGTTTTTCAACATGATTTAGAGCTTGTTTTTGGAAAAGTGTTTATTTCTGTATTTCAATGTTGCAACTTGCTGAAAACTGTCCACAGTGTTCCTATCATCCTGATTAAACAGTACTGAAATAAAATTAACTTACAGAGAGCATCAAACATAATTTAGAGCTTGTTTATGGAAAAGTGTTTATTTCTGTATTTCAACATGATTTGGAGCTTGTTTTTGAAAAGTGCTTATTTCTGTATTTCAACATGATTTGGAGCTTGTTTTTGAAAAGTGTTTATTTCTGTATTTCAACATGATTTAGAGCTTGTTTTTGGAAAAGTGTTTATTTCTGTATTTCAATGTTGCAACTTGCTGAAAACTGTCCACAGTGTTCCTATCATCCTGATTAAACAGTACTGAAATGAAATTAACTTACAGAGAGCATCAAACATGATTTAGAGCTTGTTTATGGAAAAGTGTTTATTTCTGTATTTCAACATGATTTGGAGCTTGTTTTTGAAAAGTGCTTATTTCTGTATTTCAACATGATTTAGAGCTTGTTTTTGAAAAGTGTTTATTTCTGTATTTCAACATGATTTAGAGCTTGATTTTGGAAAAGTGTTTATTTCTGTATTTCAATGTTGCAACTTGCTGAAAACTGTCCACAGTGTTCCTATCATCCTGATTAAACAGTACTGAAATAAAATTAACTTACAGAGAGCATCAAACATGATTTAGAGCTTTTTTATGGAAAATTGTTTATTTCTGTATTTCAACATGATTTGGAGCTTGTTTTTGAAAAGTGCTTATTTCTGTATTTCAACATGATTTAGAGCTTGTTTTTGGAAAAGTGTTTATTTCTGTATTTCAATGTTGCAACTTGCTGAAAACTGTCCACAGTGTTCCTATCATCCTGATTAAACAGTACTGAAATAAAATTAACTTTACAGAGAGCATCAAACATGATTTAGAGCTTGTTTATGGAAAAGTGTTTATTTCTGTATTTCAACATGATTTGGAGCTTGTTTTTGAAAAGTGCTTATTTCTGTATTTCAACATGATTTGGAGCTTGTTTTTGAAAAGTGTTTATTTCTATATTTCAACATGATTTAGAGCTTGTTTTTGGAAAAGTGTTTATTTCTGTATTTCAATGTTGCAACTTGCTGAAAACTGTCCACAGTGTTCCTATCATCCTGATTAAACAGTACTGAAATAAAATTAACTTACAGAGAGCATCAAACATGATTTAGAGCTTGTTTATGGAAAAGTGTTTATTTCTGTATTTCAACATGATTTGGAGCTTGTTTTTGAAAAGTGTTTATTTCTGTTTTTCAACATGATTTAGAGCTTGTTTTTGGAAAAGTGTTTATTTCTGTATTCCAATTTTGCAACTTGCTGAAAACCGTCCACAGTGTTACTATCATCCTGATTAAACAGTACTGAAATAAAATTAACTTACAGAGTGCATCAAACATGATTTAGAGCTTATTTATGGAAAAGTGTTTATTTCTGTATTTCAACATGATGTGGAGCTTGTATTTGAAAAGTGCTTATTTCTGTATTTCAACATGATTTGGAGCTTGTTTTTGAAAAGTGTTTTTTCTGTATTTCAACATGATTTAGAGCTTGTTTTTGGAAAAGTGTTTATTTCTGTATTCCAATGTTGCAACTTGCTGAAAACCGTCCACAGTGTTACTATCATCCTGATTAAACAGTACTGAAATAAAATTAACTTACAGAGTGCATCAAACATGATTTAGAGCTTGTTTATGGAAAAGTGTTTATTTCTGTATTTCAACATGATTTGAAACTTGTTTTTGAAAAGTGCTTATTTCTGTATTTCAACATGATTTGGAGCTTGTTTTCGAAAAGTGTTTTTTCTGTTTTTCAACATGATTTAGAGCTTGTTTTTGGAAAAGTGTTTATTTCTGTATTCCAATGTTGCAACTTGCTGAAAACCGTCCACAGTGTTACTATCATCCTGATTAAACAGTACTGAAATAAAATTAACTTACAGAGTGCATCAAACATGATTTAGAGCTTGTTTATGGAAAAGTGTTTATTTCTGTATTTCAACATGATTTGAAACTTGTTTTTGAAAAGTGCTTATTTCTGTATTTCAACATGATTTGGAGCTTGTTTTCGAAAAGTGTTTTTTCTGTTTTTCAACATGATTTAGAGCTTGTTTTTGGAAAAGTGTTTATTTCTGTATTCCAATGTTGCAACTTGCTGAAAACCGTCCACAGTGTTACTATCATCCTGATTAAACAGTACTGAAATAAAATTAACTTTACAGAGAGCATCAAACATGATTTAGAGCTTGTTTATGGAAAAGTGTTTATTTCTGTATTTCAACATGATTTGGAGCTTGTTTTTGAAAAGTGCTTATTTCTGTGTTTCAACATGATTTGGAGCTTGTTTTTGAAAAGTGTTTATTTCTGTATTTCAACATGATTTAGAGCTTGTTTTTGGAAAAGTGTTTATTTCTGTATTTCAATGTTGCAACTTGCTGAAAACTGTCCACAGTGTTCCTATCATCCTGATTAAACAGTACTGAAATAAAATTAACTTACAGAGAGCATCAAACATGATTTAGAGCTTGTTTATGGAAAAGTGTTTATTTCTGTATTTCAACATGATTTGGAGCTTGTTTTTGAAAAGTGCTTATTTCTGTATTTCAACATGATTTGGAGCTTGTTTTTGAAAAGTGTTTATTTCTGTTTTTCAACATGATTTAGAGCTTGTTTTTGGAAAAGTGTTTATTTCTGTATTCCAATTTTGCAACTTGCTGAAAACCGTCCACAGTGTTACTATCATCCTGATTAAACAGTACTGAAATAAAATTAACTTACAGAGTGCATCAAACATGATTTAGAGCTTGTTTATGGAAAAGTGTTTATTTCTGTATTTCAACATGATGTGGAGCTTGTATTTGAAAAGTGCTTATTTCTGTATTTCAACATGATTTGGAGCTTGTTTTTGAAAAGTGTTTTTTCTGTATTTCAACATGATTTAGAGCTTGTTTTTGGAAAAGTGTTTATTTCTGTATTCCAATGTTGCAACTTGCTGAAAACCGTCCACAGTGTTACTATCATCCTGATTAAACAGTACTGAAATAAAATTAACTTACAGAGTGCATCAAACATGATTTAGAGCTTGTTTATGGAAAAGTGTTTATTTCTGTATTTCAACATGATTTGAAACTTGTTTTTGAAAAGTGCTTATTTCTGTATTTCAACATGATTTGGAGCTTGTTTTCGAAAAGTGTTTTTTCTGTTTTTCAACATGATTTAGAGCTTGTTTTTGGAAAAGTGTTTATTTCTGTATTCCAATGTTGCAACTTGCTGAAAACCGTCCACAGTGTTACTATCATCCTGATTAAACAGTACTGAAATAAAATTAACTTACAGAGTGCATCAAACATGATTTAGAGCTTGTTTATGGAAAAGTGTTTATTTCTGTATTTCAACATGATTTGAAACTTGTTTTTGAAAAGTGCTTATTTCTGTATTTCAACATGATTTGGAGCTTGTTTTCGAAAAGTGTTTTTTCTGTTTTTCAACATGATTTAGAGCTTGTTTTTGGAAAAGTGTTTATTTCTGTATTCCAATGTTGCAACTTGCTGAAAACCGTCCACAGTGTTACTATCATCCTGATTAAACAGTACTGAAATAAAATTAACTTTACAGAGAGCATCAAACATGATTTAGAGCTTGTTTATGGAAAAGTGTTTATTTCTGTATTTCAACATGATTTGGAGCTTGTTTTTGAAAAGTGCTTATTTCTGTGTTTCAACATGATTTGGAGCTTGTTTTTGAAAAGTGTTTATTTCTGTATTTCAACATGATTTAGAGCTTGTTTTTGGAAAAGTGTTTATTTCTGTATTTCAATGTTGCAACTTGCTGAAAACTGTCCACAGTGTTCCTATCATCCTGATTAAACAGTACTGAAATAAAATTAACTTACAGAGAGCATCAAACATGATTTAGAGCTTGTTTATGGAAAAGTGTTTATTTCTGTATTTCAACATGATTTGGAGCTTGTTTTTGAAAAGTGGTTATTTCTGTATTTCAACATGATTTGGAGCTTGTTTTTGAAAAGTGTTTATTTCTGTTTTTCAACATGATTTAGAGCTTGTTTTTGGAAAAGTGTTTATTTCTGTATTCCAATTTTGCAACTTGCTGAAAACCGTCCACAGTGTTACTATCATCCTGATTAAACAGTACTGAAATAAAATTAACTTACAGAGTGCATCAAACATGATTTAGAGCTTGTTTATGGAAAAGTGTTTATTTCTGTATTTCAACATGATGTGGAGCTTGTATTTGAAAAGTGCTTATTTCTGTATTTCAACATGATTTGGAGCTTGTTTTTGAAAAGTGTTTTTTCTGTATTTCAACATGATTTAGAGCTTGTTTTTGGAAAAGTGTTTATTTCTGTATTCCAATGTTGCAACTTGCTGAAAACCGTCCACAGTGTTACTATCATCCTGATTAAACAGTACTGAAATAAAATTAACTTACAGAGTGCATCAAACATGATTTAGAGCTTGTTTATGGAAAAGTGTTTATTTCTGTATTTCAACATGATTTGGAGCTTTTTTTTTAAAAGTGCTTATTTCTGTTTTTCAACATGATTTAGAGCTTGTTTTTGGAAAAGTGTTTATTTCTGTATTCCAATGTTGCAACTTGCTGAAAACCGTCCACAGTGTTACTATCATCCTGATTAAACAGTACTGAAATAAAATTAACTTACAGAGTGCATCAAACATGATTTAGAGCTTGTTTATGGAAAAGTGTTTATTTCTGTATTTCAACATGATTTGGAGCTTGTTTTTGAAAAGTGCTTATTTCTGTATTTCAACATGATTTGGAGCTTGTTTTTGGAAAAGTGTTTATTTCTGTATTTCAATGTTGCAACTTGCTGAAAACTGTCCACAGTGTTCCTATCATCCTGATTAAACAGTACTGAAATAAAATTAACTTACAGAGAGCATCAAACATGATTTAGAGCTTGTTTATGGAAAAGTGTTTATTTCTGTATTTCAACATGATTTGGAGCTTGTTTTTGAAAAGTGCTTATTTCTGTATTTCAACATGATTTGGAGCTTGTTTTTGAAAAGTGTTTATTTCTGTTTTTCAACATGATTTAGAGCTTGTTTTTGGAAAAGTGTTTATTTCTGTATTCCAATTTTGCAACTTGCTGAAAACCGTCCACAGTGTTACTATCATCCTGATTAAACAGTACTGAAATAAAATTAACTTACAGAGTGCATCAAACATGATTTAGAGCTTGTTTATGGAAAAGTGTTTATTTCTGTATTTCAACATGATGTGGAGCTTGTATTTGAAAAGTGCTTATTTCTGTATTTCAACATGATTTGGAGCTTGTTTTTGAAAAGTGTTTTTTCTGTATTTCAACATGATTTAGAGCTTGTTTTTGGAAAAGTGTTTATTTCTGTATTCCAATGTTGCAACTTGCTGAAAACCGTCCACAGTGTTACTATCATCCTGATTAAACAGTACTGAAATAAAATTAACTTACAGAGTGCATCAAACATGATTTAGAGCTTGTTTATGGAAAAGTGTTTATTTCTGTATTTCAACATGATTTGGAGCTTTTTTTTTAAAAGTGCTTATTTCTGTTTTTCAACATGATTTAGAGCTTGTTTTTGGAAAAGTGTTTATTTCTGTATTCCAATGTTGCAACTTGCTGAAAACCGTCCACAGTGTTACTATCATCCTGATTAAACAGTACTGAAATAAAATTAACTTACAGAGTGCATCAAACATGATTTAGAGCTTGTTTATGGAAAAGTGTTTATTTCTGTATTTCAACATGATTTGAAACTTGTTTTTGAAAAGTGCTTATTTCTGTATTTCAACATGATTTGGAGCTTGTTTTCGAAAAGTGTTTATTTCTGTATTTCAACATGATTTAGAGCTTGTTTTTGGAAAAGTGCTTATTTCTGTATTTCAACATGATTTGGAGCTTGTTTTCGAAAAGTGTTTTTTCTGTTTTTCAACATGATTTAGAGCTTGTTTTTGGAAAAGTGTTTATTTCTGTATTCCAATGTTGCAACTTGCTGAAAACCGTCCACAGTGTTACTATCATCCTGATTAAACAGTACTGAAATAAAATTAACTTACAGAGTGCATCAAACATGATTTAGAGCTTGTTTATGGAAAAGTGTTTATTTCTGTATTTCAACATGATTTGGAGCTTTTTTTTTAAAAGTGCTTATTTCTGTTTTTCAACATGATTTAGAGCTTGTTTTTGGAAAAGTGTTTATTTCTGTATTCCAATGTTGCAACTTGCTGAAAACCGTCCACAGTGTTACTATCATCCTGATTAAACAGTACTGAAATAAAATTAACTTACAGTGCATCAAACATGATTTAGAGCTTGTTTATGGAAAAGTGTTTATTTCTGTATTTCAACATGATTTGGAGCTTGTTTTTGAAAAGTGCTTATTTCTGTATTTCAACATGATTTAGAGCTTGTTTTTGAAAAGTGTTTATTTCTGTATTTCAACATGATTTAGAGCTTGTTTTTGGAAAAGTGTTTATTTCTGTATTTCAATGTTGCAACTTGCTGAAAACTGTCCACAGTGTTCCTATCATCCTGATTAAACAGTACTGAAATAAAATTAACTTACAGAGAGCATCAAACATGATTTAGAGCTTGTTTATGGAAAATTGTTTATTTCTGTATTTCAACATGATTTGGAGCTTGTTTTTGAAAAGTGCTTATTTCTGTATTTCAACATGATTTAGAGCTTGTTTTTGGAAAAGTGTTTATTTCTGTATTTCAATGTTGCAACTTGCTGAAAACTGTCCACAGTGTTCCTATCATCCTGATTAAACAGTACTGAAATAAAATTAACTTTACAGAGAGCATCAAACATGATTTAGAGCTTGTTTATGGAAAAGTGTTTATTTCTGTATTTCAACATGATTTGGAGCTTGTTTTTGAAAAGTGCTTATTTCTGTATTTCAACATGATTTGGAGCTTGTTTTTGAAAAGTGTTTATTTCTGTATTTCAACATGATTTAGAGCTTGTTTTTGGAAAAGTGTTTATTTCTGTATTTCAATGTTGCAACTTGCTGAAAACTGTCCACAGTGTTCCTATCATCCTGATTAACCTGTCTAGGATCAGCGTGGCGCTAGCGGCACACCCCCCCCCCCCCCCACTGAAAAACCAGTGCCGCGAAATTCAAAAAAAATATTTTTTTAAAATATTTAACTTTCACACATTAAAGTCCAATACAGCTAATGAAAGACACAGATCTTATGAATCCAGTCAACATTTCCGATTTTTAAAATGTTTTACAGGGAAGACACAATATGTAAAGATGTACATCTATTACCTAAAAACACATTAGCATAATCCACCATCTTTTATTTGTCCACCAACACCAGTAGCCATCACCAATTCGGCTAAACTAAGATATTTATAGCCCCTAACCAACAAAAAAACTCATTAGATGACAGTCTGATAACATATTTATGGTATGGGATAGGTTTTGTTAGAAAAAAGTGCATATTTCAGGTATATGGCATAGTTTACAATTGCACCCACCATCACAAATGGACTAGAATAATTACAATGAGCAACGTGTTTACCTAACTACTAATCATCAAACATTTCGTAAAAATACACAGCATACACGAATCGAAAGACACAGATCCTGTGAATACAGACAATATTTCAGATTTTCTAAGTGTCTTACAGCGAAAACACAATAAATCGTTATATTAGCTTAGCACATAGCAATTAGCAGCCCAGCATTGATTCTAGCCAAAGTGAGCGATAAAAGTCAACATCGCCAAAAGATATTAATTTTTTCACTAACCTTCTCAGAATTCTTCCGATGACACTCCTGTAACATCACATTACAACATGCATATACAGTTTGATCGAAAATGTTTATATTTAGCCACCAAAATCATGGTTAGACAATGTGAAATGTAGACAAGCTGGTAAAGAAAACGTCCTTGCGCCACTTAGACAGTGATCTACTCTTATACATAAATACTCATAAACGTGACTAAAAAATATAGGGTGGACAGGGATTGATAGACAATTTAATTCTTAATACAATTGCGTTATTACATTTTTTAATTTATCCTTACTTTTCAATACAGTTTGCGCCAAGCGAAGCTACGTCAAAAAACATGGCGTCCTAAGCCACTAAAATGTTTCGACAGAAACACGATTTATCATAATAAAAATGTCCTACCTTGAGCTGTTCTTCCATCAGTATCTTGGGCAAAGGATCCTTTCTTGGGAGAAATCGTCTTTTGGTGGAAAGCTGTCCTCTTGCCATGTGGAAATGTCAACTACGTTCGGGATGAACTGAAAAGCGTTCCCAACTTTTCACATCGTTGCAAAAATAAATGTCCCAAAATCGCACTAAACGGATATAAATTGCTATAAAACGCTTTAAATTAACTACTTTGTGATGTTTGTAACTCCTATAACGAGTGAAAAGATGACCGGAGAAATATAACAGGCTAAACTAACGCTTGGAACAGGAGAGGGTCGGTGTCTTCCACGCGCGTTACGCAGCAAGAAAAGACTTGCTAGCTAAAGGTTTTTTTCATTTGTAGGGCCTGTGAACGAGCAATCGAGCCCGTTGGAATCGTCATCACGTAAAGGCATCCAGGGGAAGACGTAAGAAGTGTCCGTATAGTCATAGCAACGACAGTGCCCGTTTAAATGACTTCAGAAAAGTGGCCAACGTTTCTCAAATCTGACTCCATGTCAGGGAAATTGCTGTAGAATGGGCTCTGTTCCACTTAGAGACAAAATTTCAACTCCTATAGAAACTATAGACTGTTTTCTATCCAATAATAATAATAATATGCATATTGTACGATCAAGGATTTTGTGGGAAGCCGTTTAAAAAATTAGCCACATTAGCATAAATAGTCTAAACAGCGCCCCCATCCCCAACAGGTTAAACAGTACTGAAATAAAATTAACTTACAGAGAGCATCAAACATGATTTAGAGCTTGTTTATGGAAAAGTGTTTATTTCTGTATTTCAACATGATTTGGAGCTTGTTTTTGAAAAGTGCTTATTTCTGTATTTCAACATGATTTGGAGCTTGTTTTTGAAAAGTGTTTATTTCTGTTTTTCAACATGATTTAGAGCTTGTTTTTGGAAAAGTGTTTATTTCTGTATTCCAATTTTGCAACTTGCTGAAAACCGTCCACAGTGTTACTATCATCCTGATTAAACAGTACTGAAATAAAATTAACTTACAGAGTGCATCAAACATGATTTAGAGCTTATTTATGGAAAAGTGTTTATTTCTGTATTTCAACATGATGTGGAGCTTGTATTTGAAAAGTGCTTATTTCTGTATTTCAACATGATTTGGAGCTTGTTTTTGAAAAGTGTTTTTTCTGTATTTCAACATGATTTAGAGCTTGTTTTTGGAAAAGTGTTTATTTCTGTATTCCAATGTTGCAACTTGCTGAAAACCGTCCACAGTGTTACTATCATCCTGATTAAACAGTACTGAAATAAAATTAACTTACAGAGTGCATCAAACATGATTTAGAGCTTGTTTATGGAAAAGTGTTTATTTCTGTATTTCAATATGATTTGAAACTTGTTTTTGAAAAGTGCTTATTTCTGTATTTCAACATGATTTGGAGCTTGTTTTCGAAAAGTGTTTTTTCTGTTTTTCAACATGATTTAGAGCTTGTTTTTGGAAAAGTGTTTATTTCTGTATTCCAATGTTGCAACTTGCTGAAAACCGTCCACAGTGTTACTATCATCCTGATTAAACAGTACTGAAATAAAATTAACTTACAGAGTGCATCAAACATGATTTAGAGCTTGTTTATGGAAAAGTGTTTATTTCTGTATTTCAACATGATTTGGAGCTTTTTTTTTAAAAGTGCTTATTTCTGTTTTTCAACATGATTTAGAGCTTTTTTTTGGAAAAGTGTTTATTTCTGTATTCCAATGTTGCAACTTGCTGAAAACCGTCCACAGTGTTACTATCATCCTGATTAAACAGTACTGAAATAAAATTAACTTTACAGAGAGCATCAAACATGATTTAGAGCTTGTTTATGGAAAAGTGTTTATTTCTGTATTTCAACATGATTTGGAGCTTGTTTTTGAAAAGTGCTTATTTCTGTATTTCAACATGATTTGGAGCTTGTTTTTGAAAAGTGTTTATTTCTGTATTTCAACATGATTTAGAGCTTGTTTTTGGAAAAGTGTTTATTTCTGTATTTCAATGTTGCAACTTGCTGAAAACTGTCCACAGTGTTCCTATCATCCTGATTAAACAGTACTGAAATAAAATTAACTTACAGAGAGCATCAAACATGATTTAGAGCTTGTTTATGGAAAAGTGTTTATTTCTGTATTTCAACATGATTTGGAGCTTGTTTTTGAAAAGTGCTTATTTCTGTATTTCAACATGATTTGGAGCTTGTTTTTGAAAAGTGTTTATTTCTGTTTTTCAACATGATTTAGAGCTTGTTTTTGGAAAAGTGTTTATTTCTGTATTCCAATTTTGCAACTTGCTGAAAACCGTCCACAGTGTTACTATCATCCTGATTAAACAGTACTGAAATAAAATTAACTTACAGAGTGCATCAAACATGATTTAGAGCTTGTTTATGGAAAAGTGTTTATTTCTGTATTTCAACATGATGTGGAGCTTGTATTTGAAAAGTGCTTATTTCTGTATTTCAACATGATTTGGAGCTTGTTTTTGAAAAGTGTTTTTTCTGTATTTCAACATGATTTAGAGCTTGTTTTTGGAAAAGTGTTTATTTCTGTATTCCAATGTTGCAACTTGCTGAAAACCGTCCACAGTGTTACTATCATCCTGATTAAACAGTACTGAAATAAAATTAACTTACAGAGTGCATCAAACATGATTTAGAGCTTGTTTATGGAAAAGTGTTTATTTCTGTATTTCAACATGATTTGAAACTTGTTTTTGAAAAGTGCTTATTTCTGTATTTCAACATGATTTGGAGCTTGTTTTCGAAAAGTGTTTTTTCTGTTTTTCAACATGATTTAGAGCTTGTTTTTGGAAAAGTGTTTATTTCTGTATTCCAATGTTGCAACTTGCTGAAAACCGTCCACAGTGTTACTATCATCCTGATTAAACAGTACTGAAATAAAATTAACTTACAGAGTGCATCAAACATGATTTAGAGCTTGTTTATGGAAAAGTGTTTATTTCTGTATTTCAACATGATTTGGAGCTTTTTTTTTAAAAGTGCTTATTTCTGTTTTTCAACATGATTTAGAGCTTGTTTTTGGAAAAGTGTTTATTTCTGTATTTCAATGTTGCAACTTGCTGAAAACTGTCCACAGTGTTCCTATCATCCTGATTAAACAGTACTGAAATAAAATTAACTTTACAGAGAGCATCAAACATGATTTAGAGCTTGTTTATGGAAAAGTGTTTATTTCTGTATTTCAACATGATTTGGAGCTTGTTTTTGAAAAGTGCTTATTTCTGTATTTCAACATGATTTGGAGCTTGTTTTTGAAAAGTGTTTATTTCTGTATTTCAACATGATTTAGAGCTTGTTTTTGGAAAAGTGTTTATTTCTGTATTTCAATGTTGCAACTTGCTGAAAACTGTCCACAGTGTTCCTATCATCCTGATTAAACAGTACTGAAATAAAATTAACTTACAGAGAGCATCAAACATGATTTAGAGCTTGTTTATGGAAAAGTGTTTATTTCTGTATTTCAACATGATTTGGAGCTTGTTTTTGAAAAGTGCTTATTTCTGTATTTCAACATGATTTGGAGCTTGTTTTTGAAAAGTGTTTATTTCTGTTTTTCAACATGATTTAGAGCTTGTTTTTGGAAAAGTGTTTATTTCTGTATTCCAATTTTGCAACTTGCTGAAAACCGTCCACAGTGTTACTATCATCCTGATTAAACAGTACTGAAATAAAATTAACTTACAGAGTGCATCAAACATGATTTAGAGCTTATTTATGGAAAAGTGTTTATTTCTGTATTTCAACATGATGTGGAGCTTGTATTTGAAAAGTGATTATTTCTGTATTTCAACATGATTTGGAGCTTGTTTTTGAAAAGTGTTTTTTCTGTATTTCAACATGATTTAGAGCTTGTTTTTGGAAAAGTGTTTATTTCTGTATTCCAATGTTGCAACTTGCTGAAAACCGTCCACAGTGTTACTATCATCCTGATTAAACAGTACTGAAATAAAATTAACTTACAGAGTGCATCAAACATGATTTAGAGCTTGTTTATGGAAAAGTGTTTATTTCTGTATTTCAATATGATTTGAAACTTGTTTTTGAAAAGTGCTTATTTCTGTATTTCAACATGATTTGGAGCTTGTTTTCGAAAAGTGTTTTTTCTGTTTTTCAACATGATTTAGAGCTTGTTTTTGGAAAAGTGTTTATTTCTGTATTCCAATGTTGCAACTTGCTGAAAACCGTCCACAGTGTTACTATCATCCTGATTAAACAGTACTGAAATAAAATTAACTTACAGAGTGCATCAAACATGATTTAGAGCTTGTTTATGGAAAAGTGTTTATTTCTGTATTTCAACATGATTTGGAGCTTTTTTTTTAAAAGTGCTTATTTCTGTTTTTCAACATGATTTAGAGCTTGTTTTTGGAAAAGTGTTTATTTCTGTATTCCAATGTTGCAACTTGCTGAAAACCGTCCACAGTGTTACTATCATCCTGATTAAACAGTACTGAAATAAAATTAACTTTACAGAGAGCATCAAACATGATTTAGAGCTTGTTTATGGAAAAGTGTTTATTTCTGTATTTCAACATGATTTGGAGCTTGTTTTTGAAAAGTGCTTATTTCTGTATTTCAACATGATTTGGAGCTTGTTTTTGAAAAGTGTTTATTTCTGTATTTCAACATGATTTAGAGCTTGTTTTTGGAAAAGTGTTTATTTCTGTATTTCAATGTTGCAACTTGCTGAAAACTGTCCACAGTGTTCCTATCATCCTGATTAAACAGTACTGAAATAAAATTAACTTACAGAGAGCATCAAACATGATTTAGAGCTTGTTTATGGAAAAGTGTTTATTTCTGTATTTCAACATGATTTGGAGCTTGTTTTTGAAAAGTGCTTATTTCTGTATTTCAACATGATTTGGAGCTTGTTTTTGAAAAGTGTTTATTTCTGTTTTTCAACATGATTTAGAGCTTGTTTTTGGAAAAGTGTTTATTTCTGTATTCCAATTTTGCAACTTGCTGAAAACCGTCCACAGTGTTACTATCATCCTGATTAAACAGTACTGAAATAAAATTAACTTACAGAGTGCATCAAACATGATTTAGAGCTTGTTTATGGAAAAGTGTTTATTTCTGTATTTCAACATGATGTGGAGCTTGTATTTGAAAAGTGCTTATTTCTGTATTTCAACATGATTTGGAGCTTGTTTTTGAAAAGTGTTTTTTCTGTATTTCAACATGATTTAGAGCTTGTTTTTGGAAAAGTGTTTATTTCTGTATTCCAATGTTGCAACTTGCTGAAAACCGTCCACAGTGTTACTATCATCCTGATTAAACAGTACTGAAATAAAATTAACTTACAGAGTGCATCAAACATGATTTAGAGCTTGTTTATGGAAAAGTGTTTATTTCTGTATTTCAACATGATTTGAAACTTGTTTTTGAAAAGTGCTTATTTCTGTATTTCAACATGATTTGGAGCTTGTTTTCGAAAAGTGTTTTTTCTGTTTTTCAACATGATTTAGAGCTTGTTTTTGGAAAAGTGTTTATTTCTGTATTCCAATGTTGCAACTTGCTGAAAACCGTCCACAGTGTTACTATCATCCTGATTAAACAGTACTGAAATAAAATTAACTTACAGAGTGCATCAAACATGATTTAGAGCTTGTTTATGGAAAAGTGTTTATTTCTGTATTTCAACATGATTTGGAGCTTTTTTTTAAAAAGTGCTTATTTCTGTTTTTCAACATGATTTAGAGCTTGTTTTTGGAAAAGTGTTTATTTCTGTATTTCAATGTTGCAACTTGCTGAAAACTGTCCACAGTGTTCCTATCATCCTGATTAAACAGTACTGAAATAAAATTAACTTTACAGAGAGCATCAAACATGATTTAGAGCTTGTTTATGGAAAAGTGTTTATTTCTGTATTTCAACATGATTTGGAGCTTGTTTTTGAAAAGTGCTTATTTCTGTATTTCAACATGATTTGGAGCTTGTTTTTGAAAAGTGTTTATTTCTGTATTTCAACATGATTTAGAGCTTGTTTTTGGAAAAGTGTTTATTTCTGTATTTCAATGTTGCAACTTGCTGAAAACTGTCCACAGTGTTCCTATCATCCTGATTAAACAGTACTGAAATAAAATTAACTTACAGAGAGCATCAAACATGATTTAGAGCTTGTTTATGGAAAAGTGTTTATTTCTGTATTTCAACATGATTTGGAGCTTGTTTTTGAAAAGTGCTTATTTCTGTATTTCAACATGATTTGGAGCTTGTTTTTGAAAAGTGTTTATTTCTGTTTTTCAACATGATTTAGAGCTTGTTTTTGGAAAAGTGTTTATTTCTGTATTCCAATTTTGCAACTTGCTGAAAACCGTCCACAGTGTTACTATCATCCTGATTAAACAGTACTGAAATAAAATTAACTTACAGAGTGCATCAAACATGATTTAGAGCTTATTTATGGAAAAGTGTTTATTTCTGTATTTCAACATGATGTGGAGCTTGTATTTGAAAAGTGCTTATTTCTGTATTTCAACATGATTTGGAGCTTGTTTTTGAAAAGTGTTTTTTCTGTATTTCAACATGATTTAGAGCTTGTTTTTGGAAAAGTGTTTATTTCTGTATTCCAATGTTGCAACTTGCTGAAAACCGTCCACAGTGTTACTATCATCCTGATTAAACAGTACTGAAATAAAATTAACTTACAGAGTGCATCAAACATGATTTAGAGCTTGTTTATGGAAAAGTGTTTATTTCTGTATTTCAATATGATTTGAAACTTGTTTTTGAAAAGTGCTTATTTCTGTATTTCAACATGATTTGGAGCTTGTTTTCGAAAAGTGTTTTTTCTGTTTTTCAACATGATTTAGAGCTTGTTTTTGGAAAAGTGTTTATTTCTGTATTCCAATGTTGCAACTTGCTGAAAACCGTCCACAGTGTTACTATCATCCTGATTAAACAGTACTGAAATAAAATTAACTTACAGAGTGCATCAAACATGATTTAGAGCTTGTTTATGGAAAAGTGTTTATTTCTGTATTTCAACATGATTTGGAGCTTTTTTTTTAAAAGTGCTTATTTCTGTTTTTCAACATGATTTAGAGCTTGTTTTTGGAAAAGTGTTTATTTCTGTATTCCAATGTTGCAACTTGCTGAAAACCGTCCACAGTGTTACTATCATCCTGATTAAACAGTACTGAAATAAAATTAACTTTACAGAGAGCATCAAACATGATTTAGAGCTTGTTTATGGAAAAGTGTTTATTTCTGTATTTCAACATGATTTGGAGCTTGTTTTTGAAAAGTGCTTATTTCTGTATTTCAACATGATTTGGAGCTTGTTTTTGAAAAGTGTTTATTTCTGTATTTCAACATGATTTAGAGCTTGTTTTTGGAAAAGTGTTTATTTCTGTATTTCAATGTTGCAACTTGCTGAAAACTGTCCACAGTGTTCCTATCATCCTGATTAAACAGTACTGAAATAAAATTAACTTACAGAGAGCATCAAACATGATTTAGAGCTTGTTTATGGAAAAGTGTTTATTTCTGTATTTCAACATGATTTGGAGCTTGTTTTTGAAAAGTGCTTATTTCTGTATTTCAACATGATTTGGAGCTTGTTTTTGAAAAGTGTTTATTTCTGTTTTTCAACATGATTTAGAGCTTGTTTTTGGAAAAGTGTTTATTTCTGTATTCCAATTTTGCAACTTGCTGAAAACCGTCCACAGTGTTACTATCATCCTGATTAAACAGTACTGAAATAAAATTAACTTACAGAGTGCATCAAACATGATTTAGAGCTTGTTTATGGAAAAGTGTTTATTTCTGTATTTCAACATGATGTGGAGCTTGTATTTGAAAAGTGCTTATTTCTGTATTTCAACATGATTTGGAGCTTGTTTTTGAAAAGTGTTTTTTCTGTATTTCAACATGATTTAGAGCTTGTTTTTGGAAAAGTGTTTATTTCTGTATTCCAATGTTGCAACTTGCTGAAAACCGTCCACAGTGTTACTATCATCCTGATTAAACAGTACTGAAATAAAATTAACTTACAGAGTGCATCAAACATGATTTAGAGCTTGTTTATGGAAAAGTGTTTATTTCTGTATTTCAACATGATTTGAAACTTGTTTTTGAAAAGTGCTTATTTCTGTATTTCAACATGATTTGGAGCTTGTTTTCGAAAAGTGTTTTTTCTGTTTTTCAACATGATTTAGAGCTTGTTTTTGGAAAAGTGTTTATTTCTGTATTCCAATGTTGCAACTTGCTGAAAACCGTCCACAGTGTTACTATCATCCTGATTAAACAGTACTGAAATAAAATTAACTTACAGAGTGCATCAAACATGATTTAGAGCTTGTTTATGGAAAAGTGTTTATTTCTGTATTTCAACATGATTTGGAGCTTTTTTTTTAAAAGTGCTTATTTCTGTTTTTCAACATGATTTAGAGCTTGTTTTTGGAAAAGTGTTTATTTCTGTATTCCAATGTTGCAACTTGCTGAAAACCGTCCACAGTGTTACTATCATCCTGATTAAACAGTACTGAAATAAAATTAACTTACAGAGTGCATCAAACATGATTTAGAGCTTGTTTATGGAAAAGTGTTTATTTCTGTATTTCAACATGATTTGGAGCTTGTTTTTGGAAAAGTGCTTATTTCTGTATTCCAATGTTGCAACTTGCTGAAAACCGTCCACAGTGTTACTATCATCCTGATTAAACAGTACTGAAATAAAATTAACTTACAGAGTGCATCAAACATGATTTAGAGCTTGTTTATGGAAAAGTGTTTATTTCTGTATTTCAACATGATTTGGAGCTTTTTTTTTAAAAGTGCTTATTTCTGTTTTTCAACATGATTTAGAGCTTGTTTTTGGAAAAGTGTTTATTTCTGTATTCCAATGTTGCAACTTGCTGAAAACCGTCCACAGTGTTACTATCATCCTGATTAAACAGTACTGAAATAAAATTAACTTACAGAGTGCATCAAACATGATTTAGAGCTTGTTTATGGAAAAGTGTTTATTTCTGTATTTCAACATGATTTGGAGCTTGTTTTTGAAAAGTGCTTATTTCTGTATTTCAACATGATTTGGAGCTTGTTTTTGAAAAGTGTTTATTTCTCTTTTTCAACATGATTTAGAGCTTGTTTTTGGAAAAGTGTTTATTTCTGTATTCCAATGTTGCAACTTGCTGAAAACCGTCCACAGTGTTACTATCATCCTGATTAAACAGTACTGAAATAAAATTAACTTACAGAGAGCATCAAACATGATTTAGAGCTTGTTTATGGAAAAGTGTTTATTTCTGTTTTTCAACATGATTTTGAGCTTGTTTTTGGAAAATTGTTTATTTCTGTATTCCAATGTTGCAACTTGCTGAAAACCGTCCACAGTGTTACTATCATCCTGATTAAACAGTACTGAAATAAAATTAACTTACAGAGAGCATCAAACATGATTTAGAGCTTGTTTATGGAAAAGTGTTTATTTCTGTTTTTCAACATGATTTTGAGCTTGTTTTTGGAAAAGTGTTTATTTCTGTATTCCAATGTTGCAACTTGCTGAAAACCGTCCACAGTGTTACTATCATCCTGATTAAACAGTACTGAAATAAAATTAACTTACAGAGTGCATCAAACATGATTTAGAGCTTGTTTATGGAAAAGTGTTTATTTCTGTATTTCAACATGATTTGGAGCTTGTTTTTGAAAAGTGCTTATTTCTGTATTCCAATGTTGCAACTTGCTGAAAACCGTCCACAGTGTTACTATCATCCTGATTAAACAGTACTGAAATAAAATTAACTTACAGAGTGCATCAAACATGATTTAGAGCTTGTTTATGGAAAAGTGTTTATTTCTGTATTTCAACATGATTTGGAGCTTGTTTTTGAAAAGTGCTTATTTCTGTATTTCAACATGATTTGGAGCTTGTTTTTGAAAAGTGTTTATTTCTCTTTTTCAACATGATTTAGAGCTTGTTTTTGGAAAAGTGTTTATTTCTGTATTCCAATGTTGCAACTTGCTGAAAACCGTCCACAGTGTTACTATCATCCTGATTAAACAGTACTGAAATAAAATTAACTTACAGAGAGCATCAAACATGATTTAGAGCTTGTTTATGGAAAAGTGTTTATTTCTGTTTTTCAACATGATTTTGAGCTTGTTTTTGGAAAATTGTTTATTTCTGTATTCCAATGTTGCAACTTGCTTAAAACCGTCCACAGTGTTACTATCATCCTGATTAAACAGTACTGAAATAAAATTAACTTACAGAGAGCATCAAACATGATTTAGAGCTTGTTTATGGAAAAGTGTTTATTTCTGTATTTCAACATGATTTGGAGCTTGTTTTTGAAAAGTGTTTTTTCTGTATTTCAACATGATTTAGAGCTTGTTTTTGGAAAAGTGTTTATTTCTGTATTCCAATGTTGCAACTTGCTGAAAACCGTCCACAGTGTTACTATCATCCTGATTAAACAGTACTGAAATAAAATTAACTTACAGAGAGCATCAAACATGATTTAGAGCTTGTTTATGGAAAAGTGTTTATTTCTGTTTTTCAACATGATTTTGAGCTTGTTTTTGGAAAAGTGTTTATTTCTGTATTCCAATGTTGCAACTTGCTGAAAACCGTCCACAGTGTTACTATCATCCTGATTAAACAGTACTGAAATAAAATTAACTTACAGAGTGCATCAAACATGATTTAGAGCTTGTTTATGGAAAAGTGTTTATTTCTGTATTTCAACATGATTTGGAGCTTGTATTTGAAAAGTGCTTATTTCTGTATTTCAACATGATTTGGAGCTTGTTTTTGAAAAGTGTTTTTTCTGTATTTCAACATGATTTAGAGCTTGTTTTTGGAAAAGTGTTTATTTTTGTATTTCAATGTTGCAACTTGCTGAAAACTGTCCACAGTGTTCCTATCATCCTGATTAAACAGTACTGAAATAAAATTAACTTACAGAGAGCATCAAACATGATTTAGAGCTTGTTTATGGAAAAGTGTTTATTTCTGTATTTCAACATGATTTGGAGCTTGTTTTTGAAAAGTGCTTATTTCTGTATTTCAACATGATTTGGAGCTTGTTTTTGAAAAGTGTTTATTTCTGTTTTTCAACATGATTTAGAGCTTGTTTTTGGAAAAGTGTTTATTTCTGTATTCCAATGTTGCAACTTGCTGAAAACCGTCCACAGTGTTACTATCATCCTGATTAAACAGTACTGAAATAAAATTAACTTACAGAGAGCATCAAACATGATTTAGAGCTTGTTTATGGAAAAGTGTTTATTTCTGTATTTCAACATGATTTGGAGCTTGTTTTTGAAAAGTGCTTATTTCTGTTTTTCAACATGATTTAGAGCTTGTTTTTGGAAAAGTGTTTATTTCTGTATTCCAATGTTGCAACTTGCTGAAAACCGTCCACAGTGTTACTATCATCCTGATTAAACAGTACTGAAATAAAATTAACTTACAGAGTGCATCAAACACGATTTAGAGCTTGTTTATGGAAAAGTGTTTATTTCTGTATTTCAACATGATTTGGAGCTTGTATTTGAAAAGTGCTTATTTCTGTATTTCAACATGATTTGGAGCTTGTTTTTGAAAAGTGTTTTTTCTGTATTTCAACATGATTTAGAGCTTGTTTTTGGAAAAGTGTTTATTTTTGTATTTCAATGTTGCAACTTGCTGAAAACTGTCCACAGTGTTCCTATCATCCTGATTAAACAGTACTGAAATAAAATTAACTTACAGAGAGCATCAAACATGATTTAGAGCTTGTTTATGGAAAAGTGTTTATTTCTGTATTTCAACATGATTTGGAGCTTGTTTTTGAAAAGTGCTTATTTCTGTATTTCAACATGATTTGGAGCTTGTTTTTGAAAAGTGTTTATTTCTGTTTTTCAACATGATTTAGAGCTTGTTTTTGGAAAAGTGTTTATTTCTGTATTCCAATGTTGCAACTTGCTGAAAACCGTCCACAGTGTTACTATCATCCTGATTAAACAGTACTGAAATAAAATTAACTTACAGAGAGCATCAAACATGATTTAGAGCTTGTTTATGGAAAAGTGTTTATTTCTGTATTTCAACATGATTTGGAGCTTGTTTTTGAAAAGTGCTTATTTCTGTTTTTCAACATGATTTAGAGCTTGTTTTTGGAAAAGTGTTTATTTCTGTATTCCAATGTTGCAACTTGCTGAAAACCGTCCACAGTGTTACTATCATCCTGATTAAACAGTACTGAAATAAAATTAACTTACAGAGTGCATCAAACACGATTTAGAGCTTGTTTATGGAAAAGTGTTTATTTCTGTATTTCAACATGATTTGGAGCTTGTATTTGAAAAGTGCTTATTTCTGTATTTCAACATGATTTGGAGCTTGTTTTTGAAAAGTGTTTATTTCTGTATTTCAACATGATTTAGAGCTTGTTTTTGGAAAAGTGTTTATTTCTGTATTTCAATGTTGCAACTTGCTGAAAACTGTCCACAGTGTTCCTATCATCTTGATTAAACAGTACTGAAATAAAATTAACTTACAGAGAGCATCAAACATGATTTAGAGCTTGTTTATGGAAAAGTGTTTATTTCTGTATTTCAACATGATTTGGAGCTTGTTTTTGAAAAGTGCTTATTTCTGTATTTCAACATGATTTGGAGCTTGTTTTTGAAAAGTGTTTATTTCTGTTGTTCAACATGATTTAGAGCTTGTTTTTGGAAAAGTGTTTATTTCTGTATTCCAATTTTGCAACTTGCTGAAAACCGTCCACAGTGTTACTATCATCCTGATTAAACAGTACTGAAATAAAATTAACTTACAGAGTGCATCAAACATGATTTAGAGCTTGTTTATGGAAAAGTGTTTATTTCTGTATTTCAACATGATGTGGAGCTTGTATTTGAAAAGTGCTTATTTCTGTATTTCAACATGATTTGGAGCTTGTTTTTGAAAAGTGTTTTTTCTGTATTTCAACATGATTTAGAGCTTGTTTTTGGAAAAGTGTTTATTTCTGTATTCCAATGTTGCAACTTGCTGAAAACCGTCCACAGTGTTACTATCATCCTGATTAAACAGTACTGAAATAAAATTAACTTACAGAGTGCATCAAACATGATTTAGAGCTTGTTTATGGAAAAGTGTTTATTTCTGTATTTCAACATGATTTGAAACTTGTTTTTGAAAAGTGCTTATTTCTGTATTTCAACATGATTTGGAGCTTGTTTTCGAAAAGTGTTTTTTCTGTTTTTCAACATGATTTAGAGCTTGTTTTTGGAAAAGTGTTTATTTCTGTATTCCAATGTTGCAACTTGCTGAAAACCGTCCACAGTGTTACTATCATCCTGATTAAACAGTACTGAAATAAAATTAACTTACAGAGTGCATCAAACATGATTTAGAGCTTGTTTATGGAAAAGTGTTTATTTCTGTATTTCAACATGATTTGGAGCTTTTTTTTTAAAAGTGCTTATTTCTGTTTTTCAACATGATTTAGAGCTTGTTTTTGGAAAAGTGTTTATTTCTGTATTCCAATGTTGCAACTTGCTGAAAACCGTCCACAGTGTTACTATCATCCTGATTAAACAGTACTGAAATAAAATTAACTTACAGAGTGCATCAAACATGATTTAGAGCTTGTTTATGGAAAAGTGTTTATTTCTGTATTTCAACATGATTTGGAGCTTGTTTTTGAAAAGTGCTTATTTCTGTATTCCAATGTTGCAACTTGCTGAAAACCGTCCACAGTGTTACTATCATCCTGATTAAACAGTACTGAAATAAAATTAACTTACAGAGTGCATCAAACATGATTTAGAGCTTGTTTATGGAAAAGTGTTTATTTCTGTATTTCAACATGATTTGGAGCTTGTTTTTGAAAAGTGCTTATTTCTGTATTTCAACATGATTTGGAGCTTGTTTTTGAAAAGTGTTTATTTCTCTTTTTCAACATGATTTAGAGCTTGTTTTTGGAAAAGTGTTTATTTCTGTATTCCAATGTTGCAACTTGCTGAAAACCGTCCACAGTGTTACTATCATCCTGATTAAACAGTACTGAAATAAAATTAACTTACAGAGAGCATCAAACATGATTTAGAGCTTGTTTATGGAAAAGTGTTTATTTCTGTATTTCAACATGATTTGGAGCTTGTTTTTGAAAAGTGCTTATTTCTGTATTCCAATGTTGCAACTTGCTGAAAACCGTCCACAGTGTTACTATCATCCTGATTAAACAGTACTGAAATAAAATTAACTTACAGAGAGCATCAAACATGATTTAGAGCTTGTTTATGGAAAAGTGTTTATTTCTGTTTTTCAACATGATTTTGAGCTTGTTTTTGGAAAATTGTTTATTTCTGTATTCCAATGTTGCAACTTGCTGAAAACCGTCCACAGTGTTACTATCATCCTGATTAAACAGTACTGAAATAAAATTAACTTACAGAGAGCATCAAACATGATTTAGAGCTTGTTTATGGAAAAGTGTTTATTTCTGTTTTTCAACATGATTTTGAGCTTGTTTTTGGAAAAGTGTTTATTTCTGTATTCCAATGTTGCAACTTGCTGAAAACCGTCCACAGTGTTACTATCATCCTGATTAAACAGTACTGAAATAAAATTAACTTACAGAGTGCATCAAACATGATTTAGAGCTTGTTTATGGAAAAGTGTTTATTTCTGTATTTCAACATGATTTGGAGCTTGTTTTTGAAAAGTGCTTATTTCTGTATTCCAATGTTGCAACTTGCTGAAAACCGTCCACAGTGTTACTATCATCCTGATTAAACAGTACTGAAATAAAATTAACTTACAGAGTGCATCAAACATGATTTAGAGCTTGTTTATGGAAAAGTGTTTATTTCTGTATTTCAACATGATTTGGAGCTTGTTTTTGAAAAGTGCTTATTTCTGTATTTCAACATGATTTGGAGCTTGTTTTTGAAAAGTGTTTATTTCTCTTTTTCAACATGATTTAGAGCTTGTTTTTGGAAAAGTGTTTATTTCTGTATTCCAATGTTGCAACTTGCTGAAAACCGTCCACAGTGTTACTATCATCCTGATTAAACAGTACTGAAATAAAATTAACTTACAGAGAGCATCAAACATGATTTAGAGCTTGTTTATGGAAAAGTGTTTATTTCTGTATTTCAACATGATTTGGAGCTTGTTTTTGAAAAGTGTTTTTTCTGTATTTCAACATGATTTAGAGCTTGTTTTTGGAAAAGTGTTTATTTCTGTATTCCAATGTTGCAACTTGCTGAAAACCGTCCACAGTGTTACTATCATCCTGATTAAACAGTACTGAAATAAAATTAACTTACAGAGAGCATCAAACATGATTTAGAGCTTGTTTATGGAAAAGTGTTTATTTCTGTTTTTCAACATGATTTTGAGCTTGTTTTTGGAAAAGTGTTTATTTCTGTATTCCAATGTTGCAACTTGCTGAAAACCGTCCACAGTGTTACTATCATCCTGATTAAACAGTACTGAAATAAAATTAACTTACAGAGTGCATCAAACATGATTTAGAGCTTGTTTATGGAAAAGTGTTTATTTCTGTATTTCAACATGATTTGGAGCTTGTATTTGAAAAGTGCTTATTTCTGTATTTCAACATGATTTGGAGCTTGTTTTTGAAAAGTGTTTTTTCTGTATTTCAACATGATTTAGAGCTTGTTTTTGGAAAAGTGTTTATTTTTGTATTTCAATGTTGCAACTTGCTGAAAACTGTCCACAGTGTTCCTATCATCCTGATTAAACAGTACTGAAATAAAATTAACTTACAGAGAGCATCAAACATGATTTAGAGCTTGTTTATGGAAAAGTGTTTATTTCTGTATTTCAACATGATTTGGAGCTTGTTTTTGAAAAGTGCTTATTTCTGTATTTCAACATGATTTGGAGCTTGTTTTTGAAAAGTGTTTATTTCTGTTTTTCAACATGATTTAGAGCTTGTTTTTGGAAAAGTGTTTATTTCTGTATTCCAATGTTGCAACTTGCTGAAAACCGTCCACAGTGTTACTATCATCCTGATTAAACAGTACTGAAATAAAATTAACTTACAGAGAGCATCAAACATGATTTAGAGCTTGTTTATGGAAAAGTGTTTATTTCTGTATTTCAACATGATTTGGAGCTTGTTTTTGAAAAGTGCTTATTTCTGTTTTTCAACATGATTTAGAGCTTGTTTTTGGAAAAGTGTTTATTTCTGTATTCCAATGTTGCAACTTGCTGAAAACCGTCCACAGTGTTACTATCATCCTGATTAAACAGTACTGAAATAAAATTAACTTACAGAGTGCATCAAACACGATTTAGAGCTTGTTTATGGAAAAGTGTTTATTTCTGTATTTCAACATGATTTGGAGCTTGTATTTGAAAAGTGCTTATTTCTGTATTTCAACATGATTTGGAGCTTGTTTTTGAAAAGTGTTTATTTCTGTATTTCAACATGATTTAGAGCTTGTTTTTGGAAAAGTGTTTATTTCTGTATTTCAATGTTGCAACTTGCTGAAAACTGTCCACAGTGTTCCTATCATCTTGATTAAACAGTACTGAAATAAAATTAACTTACAGAGAGCATCAAACATGATTTAGAGCTTGTTTATGGAAAAGTGTTTATTTCTGTATTTCAACATGATTTGGAGCTTGTTTTTGAAAAGTGCTTATTTCTGTATTTCAACATGATTTGGAGCTTGTTTTTGAAAAGTGTTTATTTCTGTTGTTCAACATGATTTAGAGCTTGTTTTTGGAAAAGTGTTTATTTCTGTATTCCAATTTTGCAACTTGCTGAAAACCGTCCACAGTGTTACTATCATCCTGATTAAACAGTACTGAAATAAAATTAACTTACAGAGTGCATCAAACATGATTTAGAGCTTGTTTATGGAAAAGTGTTTATTTCTGTATTTCAACATGATGTGGAGCTTGTATTTGAAAAGTGCTTATTTCTGTATTTCAACATGATTTGGAGCTTGTTTTTGAAAAGTGTTTTTTCTGTATTTCAACATGATTTAGAGCTTGTTTTTGGAAAAGTGTTTATTTCTGTATTCCAATGTTGCAACTTGCTGAAAACCGTCCACAGTGTTACTATCATCCTGATTAAACAGTACTGAAATAAAATTAACTTACAGAGTGCATCAAACATGATTTAGAGCTTGTTTATGGAAAAGTGTTTATTTCTGTATTTCAACATGATTTGAAACTTGTTTTTGAAAAGTGCTTATTTCTGTATTTCAACATGATTTGGAGCTTGTTTTCGAAAAGTGTTTTTTCTGTTTTTCAACATGATTTAGAGCTTGTTTTTGGAAAAGTGTTTATTTCTGTATTCCAATGTTGCAACTTGCTGAAAACCGTCCACAGTGTTACTATCATCCTGATTAAACAGTACTGAAATAAAATTAACTTACAGAGTGCATCAAACATGATTTAGAGCTTGTTTATGGAAAAGTGTTTATTTCTGTATTTCAACATGATTTGGAGCTTTTTTTTTAAAAGTGCTTATTTCTGTTTTTCAACATGATTTAGAGCTTGTTTTTGGAAAAGTGTTTATTTCTGTATTCCAATGTTGCAACTTGCTGAAAACCGTCCACAGTGTTACTATCATCCTGATTAAACAGTACTGAAATAAAATTAACTTACAGAGTGCATCAAACATGATTTAGAGCTTGTTTATGGAAAAGTGTTTATTTCTGTATTTCAACATGATTTGGAGCTTGTTTTTGAAAAGTGCTTATTTCTGTATTCCAATGTTGCAACTTGCTGAAAACCGTCCACAGTGTTACTATCATCCTGATTAAACAGTACTGAAATAAAATTAACTTACAGAGTGCATCAAACATGATTTAGAGCTTGTTTATGGAAAAGTGTTTATTTCTGTATTTCAACATGATTTGGAGCTTGTTTTTGAAAAGTGCTTATTTCTGTATTTCAACATGATTTGGAGCTTGTTTTTGAAAAGTGTTTATTTCTCTTTTTCAACATGATTTAGAGCTTGTTTTTGGAAAAGTGTTTATTTCTGTATTCCAATGTTGCAACTTGCTGAAAACCGTCCACAGTGTTACTATCATCCTGATTAAACAGTACTGAAATAAAATTAACTTACAGAGAGCATCAAACATGATTTAGAGCTTGTTTATGGAAAAGTGTTTATTTCTGTTTTTCAACATGATTTTGAGCTTGTTTTTGGAAAATTGTTTATTTCTGTATTCCAATGTTGCAACTTGCTTAAAACCGTCCACAGTGTTACTATCATCCTGATTAAACAGTACTGAAATAAAATTAACTTACAGAGAGCATCAAACATGATTTAGAGCTTGTTTATGGAAAAGTGTTTATTTCTGTATTTCAACATGATTTGGAGCTTGTTTTTGAAAAGTGTTTTTTCTGTATTTCAACATGATTTAGAGCTTGTTTTTGGAAAAGTGTTTATTTCTGTATTCCAATGTTGCAACTTGCTGAAAACCGTCCACAGTGTTACTATCATCCTGATTAAACAGTACTGAAATAAAATTAACTTACAGAGAGCATCAAACATGATTTAGAGCTTGTTTATGGAAAAGTGTTTATTTCTGTTTTTCAACATGATTTTGAGCTTGTTTTTGGAAAAGTGTTTATTTCTGTATTCCAATGTTGCAACTTGCTGAAAACCGTCCACAGTGTTACTATCATCCTGATTAAACAGTACTGAAATAAAATTAACTTACAGAGTGCATCAAACATGATTTAGAGCTTGTTTATGGAAAAGTGTTTATTTCTGTATTTCAACATGATTTGGAGCTTGTTTTTGAAAAGTGCTTATTTCTGTATTCCAATGTTGCAACTTGCTGAAAACCGTCCACAGTGTTACTATCATCCTGATTAAACAGTACTGAAATAAAATTAACTTACAGAGTGCATCAAACATGATTTAGAGCTTGTTTATGGAAAAGTGTTTATTTCTGTATTTCAACATGATTTGGAGCTTGTTTTTGAAAAGTGCTTATTTCTGTATTTCAACATGATTTGGAGCTTGTTTTTGAAAAGTGTTTATTTCTCTTTTTCAACATGATTTGGAGCTTGTTTTTGGAAAAGTGTTTATTTCTGTATTCCAATGTTGCAACTTGCTGAAAACCGTCCACAGTGTTACTATCATCCTGATTAAACAGTACTGAAATAAAATTAACTTACAGAGAGCATCAAACATGATTTAGAGCTTGTTTATGGAAAAGTGTTTATTTCTGTTTTTCAACATGATTTTGAGCTTGTTTTTGGAAAAGTGTTTATTTCTGTATTCCAATGTTGCAATTTGCTGAAAACCGTCCACAGTGTTACTATCATCCTGATTAAACAGTACTGAAATAAAATTAACTTACAGAGTGCATCAAACATGATTTAGAGCTTGTTTATGGAAAAGTGTTTATTTCTGTATTTCAACATGATTTGGAGCTTGTATTTGAAAAGTGCTTATTTCTGTATTTCAACATGATTTGGAGCTTGTTTTTGAAAAGTGTTTTTTCTGTATTTCAACATGATTTAGAGCTTGTTTTTGGAAAAGTGTTTATTTTTGTATTTCAATGTTGCAACTTGCTGAAAACCGTCCACAGTGTTACTATCATCCTGATTAAACAGTACTGAAATAAAATTAACTTACAGAGAGCATCAAACATGATTTAGAGCTTGTTTATGGAAAAGTGTTTATTTCTGTATTTCAACATGATTTGGAGCTTGTTTTTGAAAAGTGCTTATTTCTGTATTTCAACATGATTTGGAGCTTGTTTTTGAAAAGTGTTTATTTCTGTTTTTCAACATGATTTAGAGCTTGTTTTTGGAAAAGTGTTTATTTCTGTATTCCAATGTTGCAACTTGCTGAAAACCGTCCACAGTGTTACTATCATCCTGATTAAACAGTACTGAAATAAAATTAACTTACAGAGAGCATCAAACATGATTTAGAGCTTGTTTATGGAAAAGTGTTTATTTCTGTATTTCAACATGATTTGGAGCTTGTTTTTGAAAAGTGCTTATTTCTGTATTTCAACATGATTTGGAGCTTGTTTTTGAAAAGTGTTTATTTCTGTTTTTCAACATGATTTAGAGCTTGTTTTTGGAAAAGTGTTTATTTCTGTATTCCAATTTTGCAACTTGCTGAAAACCGTCCACAGTGTTACTATCATCCTGATTAAACAGTACTGAAATAAAATTAACTTACAGAGTGCATCAAACATGATTTAGAGCTTGTTTATGGAAAAGTGTTTATTTCTGTATTTCAACATGATGTGGAGCTTGTATTTGAAAAGTGCTTATTTCTGTATTTCAACATGATTTGGAGCTTGTTTTTGAAAAGTGTTTATTTCTGTTTTTCAACATGATTTAGAGCTTGTTTTTGGAAAAGTGTTTATTTCTGTATTCCAATGTTGCAACTTGCTGAAAACCGTCCACAGTGTTACTATCATCCTGATTAAACAGTACTGAAATAAAATTAACTTACAGAGAGCATCAAACATGATTTAGAGCTTGTTTATGGAAAAGTGTTTATTTCTGTATTTCAACATGATTTGGAGCTTGTTTTTGAAAAGTGCTTATTTCTGTATTTCAACATGATTTGGAGCTTGTTTTTGAAAAGTGTTTATTTCTGTTTTTCAACATGATTTAGAGCTTGTTTTTGGAAAAGTGTTTATTTCTGTATTCCAATTTTGCAACTTGCTGAAAACCGTCCACAGTGTTACTATCATCCTGATTAAACAGTACTGAAATAAAATTAACTTACAGAGTGCATCAAACATGATTTAGAGCTTGTTTATGGAAAAGTGTTTATTTCTGTATTTCAACATGATGTGGAGCTTGTATTTGAAAAGTGCTTATTTCTGTATTTCAACATGATTTGGAGCTTGTTTTTGAAAAGTGTTTTTTCTGTATTTCAACATGATTTAGAGCTTGTTTTTGGAAAAGTGTTTATTTCTGTATTCCAATGTTGCAACTTGCTGAAAACCGTCCACAGTGTTACTATCATCCTGATTAAACAGTACTGAAATAAAATTAACTTACAGAGTGCATCAAACATGATTTAGAGCTTGTTTATGGAAAAGTGTTTATTTCTGTATTTCAACATGATTTGAAACTTGTTTTTGAAAAGTGCTTATTTCTGTATTTCAACATGATTTGGAGCTTGTTTTCGAAAAGTGTTTTTTCTGTTTTTCAACATGATTTAGAGCTTGTTTTTGGAAAAGTGTTTATTTCTGTATTCCAATGTTGCAACTTGCTGAAAACCGTCCACAGTGTTACTATCATCCTGATTAAACAGTACTGAAATAAAATTAACTTACAGAGTGCATCAAACATGATTTAGAGCTTGTTTATGGAAAAGTGTTTATTTCTGTATTTCAACATGATTTGGAGCTTTTTTTTTAAAAGTGCTTATTTCTGTTTTTCAACATGATTTAGAGCTTGTTTTTGGAAAAGTGTTTATTTCTGTATTCCAATGTTGCAACTTGCTGAAAACCGTCCACAGTGTTACTATCATCCTGATTAAACAGTACTGAAATAAAATTAACTTACAGAGTGCATCAAACATGATTTAGAGCTTGTTTATGGAAAAGTGTTTATTTCTGTATTTCAACATGATTTGGAGCTTGTTTTTGAAAAGTGTTTATTTCTGTATTCCAATGTTGCAACTTGCTGAAAACCGTCCACAGTGTTACTATCATCCTGATTAAACAGTACTGAAATAAAATTAACTTACAGAGAGCATCAAACATGATTTAGAGCTTGTTTATGGAAAAGTGTTTATTTCTGTATTTCAACATGATTTGGAGCTTGTATTTGAAAAGTGCTTATTTCTGTATTTCAACATGATTTGGAGCTTGTTTTTGAAAAGTGTTTATTTCTGTATTCCAATGTTGCAACTTGCTGAAAACCGTCCACAGTGTTACTATCATCCTGATTAAACAGTACTGAAATAAAATTTATTTACAGAGAGCATCAAACATGATTTAGAGCTTGTTTATGGAAAAGTGTTTATTTCTGTATTTCAACATGATTTGGAGCTTGTTTTTGAAAAGTGCTTATTTCTGTATTTCAACATGATTTGGAGCTTGTTTTTGAAAAGTGTTTATTTCTGTATTTCAACATGATTTAGAGCTTGTTTTTGGAAAAGTGTTTATTTCTGTATTTCAATGTTGCAACTTGCTGAAAACTGTCCACAGTGTTCCTATCATCCTGATTAAACAGTACTGAAATAAAATTAACTTACAGAGAGCATCAAACATGATTTAGAGCTTGTTTATGGAAAAGTGTTTATTTCTGTATTTCAACATGATGTGGAGCTTGTATTTGAAAAGTGCTTATTTCTGTATTTCAACATGATTTGGAGCTTGTTTTTGAAAAGTGTTTTTTCTGTATTTCAACATGATTTAGAGCTTGTTTTTGGAAAAGTGTTTATTTCTGTATTCCAATGTTGCAACTTGCTGAAAACCGTCCACAGTGTTACTATCATCCTGATTAAACAGTACTGAAATAAAATTAACTTACAGAGTGCATCAAACATGATTTAGAGCTTGTTTATGGAAAAGTGTTTATTTCTGTATTTCAACATGATTTGGAGCTTGTTTTTGAAAAGTGCTTATTTCTGTATTTCAACATGATTTGGAGCTTGTTTTTGAAAAGTGTTTATTTCTGTATTTCAACATGATTTAGAGCTTGTTTTTGGAAAAGTGTTTATTTCTGTATTTCAATGTTGCAACTTGCTGAAAACTGTCCACAGTGTTCCTATCATCCTGATTAAACAGTACTGAAATAAAATTAACTTACAGAGAGCATCAAACATGATTTAGAGCTTGTTTATGGAAAAGTGTTTATTTCTGTATTTCAACATGATTTGGAGCTTGTTTTTGAAAAGTGCTTATTTCTGTATTTCAACATGATTTGGAGCTTGTTTTTGAAAAGTGTCTATTTCTGTTTTTCAACATGATTTAGAGCTTGTTTTTGGAAAAGTGTTTATTTCTGTATTCCAATTTTGCAACTTGCTGAAAACCGTCCACAGTGTTACTATCATCCTGATTAAACAGTACTGAAATAAAATTAACTTACAGAGTGCATCAAACATGATTTAGAGCTTGTTTATGGAAAAGTGTTTATTTCTGTATTTCAACATGATGTGGAGCTTGTATTTGAAAAGTGCTTATTTCTGTATTTCAACATGATTTGGAGCTTGTTTTTGAAAAGTGTTTTTTCTGTATTTCAACATGATTTAGAGCTTGTTTTTGGAAAAGTGTTTATTTCTGTATTCCAATGTTGCAACTTGCTGAAAACCGTCCACAGTGTTACTATCATCCTGATTAAACAGTACTGAAATGAAATTAACTTACAGAGTGCATCAAACATGATTTAGAGCTTGTTTATGGAAAAGTGTTTATTTCTGTATTTCAACATGATTTGAAACTTGTTTTTGAAAAGTGCTTATTTCTGTATTTCAACATGATTTGGAGCTTGTTTTCGAAAAGTGTTTTTTCTGTTTTTCAACATGATTTAGAGCTTGTTTTTGGAAAAGTGTTTATTTCTGTATTCCAATGTTGCAACTTGCTGAAAACCGTCCACAGTGTTACTATCATCCTGATTAAACAGTACTGAAATAAAATTAACTTACAGAGTGCATCAAACATGATTTAGAGCTTGTTTATGGAAAAGTGTTTATTTCTGTATTTCAACATGATTTGGAGCTTTTTTTTTAAAAGTGCTTATTTCTGTTTTTCAACATGATTTAGAGCTTGTTTTTGGAAAAGTGTTTATTTCTGTATTCCAATGTTGCAACTTGCTGAAAACCGTCCACAGTGTTACTATCATCCTGATTAAACAGTACTGAAATAAAATTAACTTACAGAGTGCATCAAACATGATTTAGAGCTTGTTTATGGAAAAGTGTTTATTTCTGTATTTCAACATGATTTGGAGCTTGTTTTTGAAAAGTGCTTATTTCTGTATTCAAATGTTGCAACTTGCTGAAAACCGTCCACAGTGTTACTATCATCCTGATTAAACAGTACTGAAATAAAATTAACTTACAGAGTGCATCAAACATGATTTAGAGCTTGTTTATGGAAAAGTGTTTATTTCTGTATTTCAACATGATTTGGAGCTTGTTTTTGAAAAGTGCTTATTTCTGTATTTCAACATGATTTGGAGCTTGTTTTTGAAAAGTGTTTATTTCTCTTTTTCAACATGATTTAGAGCTTGTTTTTGGAAAAGTGTTTATTTCTGTATTCCAATGTTGCAACTTGCTGAAAACCGTCCACAGTGTTACTATCATCCTGATTAAACAGTACTGAAATAAAATTAACTTACAGAGAGCATCAAACATGATTTAGAGCTTGTTTATGGAAAAGTGTTTATTTCTGTATTTCAACATGATTTGGAGCTTGTTTTTGGAAAAGTGTTTATTTCTGTATTCCAATGTTGCAACTTGCTTAAAACCGTCCACAGTGTTACTATCATCCTGATTAAACAGTACTGAAATAAAATTAACTTACAGAGAGCATCAAACATGATTTAGAGCTTGTTTATGGAAAAGTGTTTATTTCTGTATTTCAACATGATTTGGAGCTTGTTTTTGAAAAGTGTTTTTTCTGTATTTCAACATGATTTAGAGCTTGTTTTTGGAAAAGTGTTTATTTCTGTATTCCAATGTTGCAACTTGCTGAAAACCGTCCACAGTGTTACTATCATCCTGATTAAACAGTACTGAAATAAAATTAACTTACAGAGAGCATCAAACATGATTTAGAGCTTGTTTATGGAAAAGTGTTTATTTCTGTATTTCAACATGATTTGGAGCTTGTTTTTGGAAAAGTGTTTATTTCTGTATTCCAATGTTGCAACTTGCTTAAAACCGTCCACAGTGTTACTATCATCCTGATTAAACAGTACTGAAATAAAATTAACTTACAGAGAGCATCAAACATGATTTAGAGCTTGTTTATGGAAAAGTGTTTATTTCTGTATTTCAACATGATTTGGAGCTTGTTTTTGAAAAGTGCTTATTTCTGTTTTTCAACATGATTTAGAGCTTGTTTTTGGAAAAGTGTTTATTTCTGTATTCCAATGTTGCAACTTGCTGAAAACCGTCCACAGTGTTACTATCATCCTGATTAAACAGTACTGAAATAAAATTAACTTACAGAGTGCATCAAACATGATTTAGAGCTTGTTTATGGAAAAGTGTTTATTTCTGTATTTCAACATGATTTGGAGCTTGTTTTTGAAAAGTGCTTATTTCTGTATTCAAATGTTGCAACTTGCTGAAAACCGTCCACAGTGTTACTATCATCCTGATTAAACAGTACTGAAATAAAATTAACTTACAGAGTGCATCAAACATGATTTAGAGCTTGTTTATGGAAAAGTGTTTATTTCTGTATTTCAACATGATTTGGAGCTTGTTTTTGAAAAGTGCTTATTTCTGTATTTCAACATGATTTGGAGCTTGTTTTTGAAAAGTGTTTATTTCTCTTTTTCAACATGATTTAGAGCTTGTTTTTGGAAAAGTGTTTATTTCTGTATTCCAATGTTGCAACTTGCTGAAAACCGTCCACAGTGTTACTATCATCCTGATTAAACAGTACTGAAATAAAATTAACTTACAGAGAGCATCAAACATGATTTTGAGCTTGTTTTTGGAAAAGTGTTTATTTCTGTATTCCAATGTTGCAACTTGCTTAAAACCGTCCACAGTGTTACTATCATCCTGATTAAACAGTACTGAAATAAAATTAACTTACAGAGAGCATCAAACATGATTTAGAGCTTGTTTATGGAAAAGTGTTTATTTCTGTATTTCAACATGATTTGGAGCTTGTTTTTGAAAAGTGTTTTTTCTGTATTTCATCATGATTTAGAGCTTGTTTTTGGAAAAGTGTTTATTTCTGTATTCCAATGTTGCAACTTGCTGAAAACCGTCCACAGTGTTACTATCATCCTGATTAAACAGTACTGAAATAAAATTAACTTACAGAGAGCATCAAACATGATTTAGAGCTTGTTTATGGAAAAGTGTTTATTTCTGTATTTCAACATGATTTGGAGCTTGTTTTTGGAAAAGTGTTTATTTCTGTATTCCAATGTTGCAACTTGCTTAAAACCGTCCACAGTGTTACTATCATCCTGATTAAACAGTACTGAAATAAAATTAACTTACAGAGAGCATCAAACATGATTTAGAGCTTGTTTATGGAAAAGTGTTTATTTCTGTATTTCAACATGATTTGGAGCTTGTTTTTGAAAAGTGCTTATTTCTGTTTTTCAACATGATTTAGAGCTTGTTTTTGGAAAAGTGTTTATTTCTGTATTCCAATGTTGCAACTTGCTGAAAACCGTCCACAGTGTTACTATCATCCTGATTAAACAGTACTGAAATAAAATTAACTTACAGAGTGCATCAAACACGATTTAGAGCTTGTTTATGGAAAAGTGTTTATTTCTGTATTTCAACATGATTTGGAGCTTGTATTTGAAAAGTGCTTATTTCTGTATTTCAACATGATTTGGAGCTTGTTTTTGAAAAGTGTTTATTTCTGTATTCCAATGTTGCAACTTGTTGAAAACCGTCCACAGTGTTACTATCATCCTGATTAAACAGTACTGAAATAAAATTAACTTTACAGAGAGCATCAAACATGATTTAGAGCTTGTTTATGGAAAAGTGTTTATTTCTGTATTTCAACATGATTTGCAGCTTGTTTTTGAAAAGTGCTTATTTCTGTATTTCAACATGATTTGGAGCTTGTTTTTGAAAAGTGTTTATTTCTGTATTTCAACATGATTTAGAGCTTGTTTTTGGAAAAGTGTTTATTTCTGTATTTCAATGTTGCAACTTGCTGAAAACTGTCCACAGTGTTCCTATCATCCTGATTAAACAGTACTGAAATAAAATTAACTTACAGAGAGCATCAAACATGATTTAGAGCTTGTTTATGGAAAAGTGTTTATTTCTGTATTTCAACATGATTTGGAGCTTGTTTTTGAAAAGTGTTTATTTCTGTTTTTCAACATGATTTAGAGCTTGTTTTTGGAAAAGTGTTTATTTCTGTATTCCAATTTTGCAACTTGCTGAAAACCGTCCACAGTGTTACTATCATCCTGATTAAACAGTACTGAAATAAAATTAACTTACAGAGTGCATCAAACATGATTTAGAGCTTGTTTATGGAAAAGTGTTTATTTCTGTATTTCAACATGATTTGAAAATTTGTTTTTGAAAAGTGCTTATTTCTGTATTTCAACATGATTTGGAGCTTGTTTTCGAAAAGTGTTTTTTCTGTTTTTCAACATGATTTAGAGCTTGTTTTTGGAAAAGTGTTTATTTCTGTATTCCAATGTTGCAACTTGCTGAAAACCGCCCACAGTGTTACTATCATCCTGATTAAACAGTACTGAAATAAAATTAACTTACAGAGTGCATCAAACATGATTTAGAGCTTGTTTATGGAAAAGTGTTTATTTCTGTATTTCAACATGATTTGGAGCTTTTTTTTTAAAAGTGCTTATTTCTGTTTTTCAACATGATTTAGAAAAACAGAAATAAGCACTTTTCAAAAACAAGCTCCAAATCATGTTGAAATACAGAAATAAACACTTTTCCATAAACAAGCTCTAAATCATGTTTGATGCACTCTGTAAGTTAATTTTATTTCAGTACTGTTTAATCAGGATGATAGTAACACTGTGGACGGTTTTCAGCAAGTTGCAACATTGGAATACAGAAATAAACACTTTTCCAAAAACAAGCTTGTATTTGGAAAAGTGTTTATTTCTGTATTCCAATGTTGCAACTTGCTGAAAACCGTCCACAGTGTTACTATCATCCTGATTAAACAGTACTGAAATAAAATTAACTTACAGAGTGCATCAAACATGATTTAGAGCTTGTTTATGGAAAAGTGTTTATTTCTGTATTTCAACATGATTTGGAGCTTGTTTTTGAAAAGTGCTTATTTCTGTTTTTCAACATGATTTAGAGCTTGTTTTTGGAAAAGTGTTTATTTCTGTATTCCAATGTTGCAACTTGCTGAAAACCGTCCACAGTGTTACTATCATCCTGATTAAACAGTACTGAAATGAAATTAACTTACAGAGTGCATCAAACATGATTTAGAGCTTGTTTATGGAAAAGTGTTTATTTCTGTATTTCAACATGATTTGAAACTTGTTTTTGAAAAGTGCTTATTTCTGTATTTCAACATGATTTGGAGCTTGTTTTCGAAAAGTGTTTTTTCTGTTTTTCAACATGATTTAGAGCTTGTTTTTGGAAAAGTGTTTATTTCTGTATTCCAATGTTGCAACTTGCTGAAAACCGTCCACAGTGTTACTATCATCCTGATTAAACAGTACTGAAATAAAATTAACTTACAGAGTGCATCAAACATGATTTAGAGCTTGTTTATGGAAAAGTGTTTATTTCTGTATTTCAACATGATTTGGAGCTTTTTTTTTAAAAGTGCTTATTTCTGTTTTTCAACATGATTTAGAGCTTGTTTTTGGAAAAGTGTTTATTTCTGTATTCCAATGTTGCAACTTGCTGAAAACCGTCCACAGTGTTACTATCATCCTGATTAAACAGTACTGAAATAAAATTAACTTACAGAGTGCATCAAACATGATTTAGAGCTTGTTTATGGAAAAGTGTTTATTTCTGTATTTCAACATGATTTGGAGCTTGTTTTTGAAAAGTGCTTATTTCTGTATTCAAATGTTGCAACTTGCTGAAAACCGTCCACAGTGTTACTATCATCCTGATTAAACAGTACTGAAATAAAATTAACTTACAGAGTGCATCAAACATGATTTAGAGCTTGTTTATGGAAAAGTGTTTATTTCTGTATTTCAACATGATTTGGAGCTTGTTTTTGAAAAGTGCTTATTTCTGTATTTCAACATGATTTGGAGCTTGTTTTTGAAAAGTGTTTATTTCTCTTTTTCAACATGATTTAGAGCTTGTTTTTGGAAAAGTGTTTATTTCTGTATTCCAATGTTGCAACTTGCTGAAAACCGTCCACAGTGTTACTATCATCCTGATTAAACAGTACTGAAATAAAATTAACTTACAGAGAGCATCAAACATGATTTTGAGCTTGTTTTTGGAAAAGTGTTTATTTCTGTATTCCAATGTTGCAACTTGCTTAAAACCGTCCACAGTGTTACTATCATCCTGATTAAACAGTACTGAAATGAAATTAACTTACAGAGAGCATCAAATATGATTTAGAGCTTGTTTATGGAAAAGTGTTTATTTCTGTATTTCAACATGATTTGGAGCTTGTTTTTGAAAAGTGTTTTTTCTGTATTTCAACATGATTTAGAGCTTGTTTTTGGAAAAGTGTTTATTTCTGTATTCCAATGTTGCAACTTGCTGAAAACCGTCCACAGTGTTACTATCATCCTGATTAAACAGTACTGAAATAAAATTAACTTACAGAGAGCATCAAACATGATTTAGAGCTTGTTTATGGAAAAGTGTTTATTTCTGTTTTTCAACATGATTTTGAGCTTGTTTTTGGAAAAGTGTTTATTTCTGTATTCCAATGTTGCAACTTGCTTAAAACCGTCCACAGTGTTACTATCATCCTGATTAAACAGTACTGAAATAAAATTAACTTACAGAGAGCATCAAACATGATTTAGAGCTTGTTTATGGAAAAGTGTTTATTTCTGTATTTCAACATGATTTGGAGCTTGTTTTTGAAAAGTGCTTATTTCTGTTTTTCAACATGATTTAGAGCTTGTTTTTGGAAAAGTGTTTATTTCTGTATTCCAATGTTGCAACTTGCTGAAAACCGTCCACAGTGTTACTATCATCCTGATTAAACAGTACTGAAATAAAATTAACTTACAGAGTGCATCAAACACGATTTAGAGCTTGTTTATGGAAAAGTGTTTATTTCTGTATTTCAACATGATTTGGAGCTTGTATTTGAAAAGTGCTTATTTCTGTATTTCAACATGATTTGGAGCTTGTTTTTGAAAAGTGTTTATTTCTGTATTCCAATGTTGCAACTTGTTGAAAACCGTCCACAGTGTTACTATCATCCTGATTAAACAGTACTGAAATAAAATTAACTTTACAGAGAGCATCAAACATGATTTAGAGCTTGTTTATGGAAAAGTGTTTATTTCTGTATTTCAACATGATTTGGAGCTTGTTTTTGAAAAGTGCTTATTTCTGTATTTCAACATGATTTGGAGCTTGTTTTTGAAAAGTGTTTATTTCTGTATTTCAACATGATTTAGAGCTTGTTTTTGGAAAAGTGTTTATTTCTGTATTTCAATGTTGCAACTTGCTGAAAACTGTCCACAGTGTTCCTATCATCCTGATTAAACAGTACTGAAATAAAATTAACTTACAGAGAGCATCAAACATGATTTAGAGCTTGTTTATGGAAAAGTGTTTATTTCTGTATTTCAACATGATTTGGAGCTTGTTTTTGAAAAGTGCTTATTTCTGTATTTCAACATGATTTGGAGCTTGTTTTTGAAAAGTGTTTATTTCTGTTTTTCAACATGATTTAGAGCTTGTTTTTGGAAAAGTGTTTATTTCTGTATTCCAATTTTGCAACTTGCTGAAAACCGTCCACAGTGTTACTATCATCCTGATTAAACAGTACTGAAATAAAATTAACTTACAGAGTGCATCAAACATGATTTAGAGCTTGTTTATGGAAAAGTGTTTATTTCTGTATTTCAACATGATTTGAAACTTGTTTTTGAAAAGTGCTTATTTCTGTATTTCAACATGATTTGGAGCTTGTTTTCGAAAAGTGTTTTTTCTGTTTTTCAACATGATTTAGAGCTTGTTTTTGGAAAAGTGTTTATTTCTGTATTCCAATGTTGCAACTTGCTGAAAACCGTCCACAGTGTTACTATCATCCTGATTAAACAGTACTGAAATAAAATTAACTTACAGAGTGCATCAAACATGATTTAGAGCTTGTTTATGGAAAAGTGTTTATTTCTGTATTTCAACATGATTTGGAGCTTTTTTTTTTAAAGTGCTTATTTCTGTTTTTCAACATGATTTAGAGCTTGTTTTTGGAAAAGTGTTTATTTCTGTATTCCAATGTTGCAACTTGCTGAAAACCGTCCACAGTGTTACTATCATCCTGATTAAACAGTACTGAAATAAAATTACCTTACAGAGTGCATCAAACATGATTTAGAGCTTGTTTATGGAAAAGTGTTTATTTCTGTATTTCAACATGATTTGGAGCTTGTTTTTGAAAAGTGCTTATTTCTGTATTCCAATGTTGCAACTTGCTGAAAACCGTCCACAGTGTTACTATCATCCTGATTAAACAGTACTGAAATAAAATTAACTTACAGAGTGCATTAAACATGATTTAGAGCTTGTTTATGGAAAAGTGTTTATTTCTGTATTTCAACATGATTTGGAGCTTGTTTTTGAAAAGTGCTTATTTCTGTATTTCAACATGATTTGGAGCTTGTTTTTGAAAAGTGTTTATTTCTCTTTTTCAACATGATTTAGAGCTTGTTTTTGGAAAAGTGTTTATTTCTGTATTCCAATGTTGCAACTTGCTGAAAACCGTCCACAGTGTTACTATCATCCTGATTAAACAGTACTGAAATAAAATTAACTTACAGAGAGCATCAAACATGATTTTGAGCTTGTTTTTGGAAAAGCGTTTATTTCTGAATTCCAATGTTGCAACTTGCTTAAAACCGTCCACAGTGTTACTATCATCCTGATTAAACAGTACTGAAATAAAATTAACTTACAGAGAGCATCAAACATGATTTAGAGCTTGTTTATGGAAAAGTGTTTATTTCTGTATTTCAACATGATTTGGAGCTTGTTTTTGAAAAGTGTTTTTTCTGTATTTCAACATGATTTAGAGCTTGTTTTTGGAAAAGTGTTTATTTCTGTATTCCAATGTTGCAACTTGCTGAAAACCGTCCACAGTGTTACTATCATCCTGATTAAACAGTACTGAAATAAAATTAACTTACAGAGAGCATCAAACATGATTTAGAGCTTGTTTATGGAAAAGTGTTTATTTCTGTTTTTCAACATGATTTTGAGCTTGTTTTTGGAAAAGTGTTTATTTCTGTATTCCAATGTTGCAACTTGCTTAAAACCGTCCACAGTGTTACTATCATCCTGATTAAACAGTACTGAAATAAAATTAACTTACAGAGTGCATCAAACATGATTTAGAGCTTGTTTATGGAAAAGTGTTTATTTCTGTATTCAACATGATTTGGAGCTTGTATTTGAAAAGTGCTTATTTCTGTATTTCAACATGATTTGGATATTGTTTTTGAAAAGTGTTTATTTCTGTATTTCAACATGATTTGGATATTGTTTTTGAAAAGTGTTTATTTCTGTACTTCAACATGATTTAGAGCTTGTTTTTGGAAAAGTGTTTATTTCTGTATTCCAATGTTGCAACTTGCTGAAAACCGTCCACAGTGTTACTATCATCCTGATTAAACAGTACTGAAATAAAATTAACTTACAGAGTGCATCAAACATGATTTAGAGCTTGTTTATGGAAAAGTATTTATTTCTGTATTTCAACATGATTTGGAGCTTGTTTTTGAAAAGTGTTTATTTCTGTTTTTCAACATGATTTAGAGCTTGTTTTTGGAAAAGTGTTTATTTCTGTATTCCAATGTTGCAACTTGCTGAAAACCGTCCACAGTGTTACTATCATCCTGATTAACCTGTTTGGCGTGCAAGCCCGACCTCGGACCGAAAATGACACCCCTGCAGGGCGCGAAATTCAAAATCTATTTTTTTAAAATATTTAACTTTTACACATTAACAAGTCCAATACAGCATTTGAAAGATAAACATCTTGTCAATCCAGCCAACATGTCCGATTTTTTAAATGTTTTACAGAGAAAACACCACATATATTTATGTTAGCTCACCACCAAATACAAAAGTGGACAGACACGTATGAATTATGATTATGAAGTATGAATTATGATTGAAGTAGCATGCACAACCAACCGAAATAAACTAAAACCAACCTAAAGAGCCCAGAAAAAACGACCTCAGATGACAGTCATATAACATGTTACACAATAAATCTATGTTTTGTTCATAAAAAGTGCATATTTTAGCTATAAATCAGTTTTACATTGATGCTACCCAAAAATGCTAATACATAGCTTGAGTCTGAATCCAGCCGGGAGTAGCCAGAGAAAATACATACACCAACGTCGGCTACTAATTACACCTCATAAAACATTTCAGAAAAACATATGGTGGATAACTAATGAAAGACAGATATCTTGTGAATACAGACAACATTTCCGATTTTTGAAGTGTTTTACAGCGAAAACACAATATATCGTTATATTAGCTAACATCATAAGCTAGCATAAGGCAGCATTGATTCTAGTCAAGCGCTAGCCTAGCACAGTTAGCAGAGTTAGCATTCAACAGTTCGACATATATATGAAAAAGCATCCCAAATTGGGTCTTATCTTTCTTGGTACTCCATCAGAATGTTGTAACGGGGTCCAATGTCCAGTAGAGTCTTTAGTTGGGTTCCAGAACGAATTATTTCCCTCTTTGGTTAGCTAGCACGATAGCATTGCTGCGCCAGAAAGCGTTTCTTCAAAAAATTCTTCCGTCGTTTCACATCTAAAGTCCAGAATAAATTGCAATAATATAATTAAAGTATATTGAAAAAACATACTTTAGGATGATTTTGTGACATGTAGCAAATAATATCGTAGTCAAGCATCATATTCAACGTTATCTACCTTGTTCCAGAAGCCGAGATCAAATTATCCTTCGCGCCCGGATTTTTATTTTAACTGCGCAGGTCTCACAAGAAGTTGTGTTATTCAGTCCAGGGACGAGATATTCGACTCCTTTCAATTCTCACTTCCGCATTACAGTCTGACGAACGCCTCTGACGTGTTTATATGGTCCCAAGTCAAATGGCCTTTTATAGAGAAGGTCTTAAAGAGACACATCGCATTTTGGGAAACTCAATTCGGCTGGGAAAATGGCTGTAAAAATATTTCTGTTCGACTTAGAGAAACAATTCAAACCTTTTTAGAAACTACAGACTGTTATCTATCCAACAGTAGTAAATATATGCATATTGGAAAATAAAAAGTTTCTTAGGAGGCCGTTTGAAAATGTGCACACATTTTCCAGTTTTTTCAATATTCAGCGTGCAGCCATAACAGGTTAATTTTATTTCAGTACTGTTTAATCAGGATGATAGTAACACTGTGGACGGTTTTCAGCAAGTTGCAAAATTGGAATACAGAAATAAACACTTTTCCAAAAACAAGCTCTAAATCATGTTGAAATACAGAAATAAACACTTTTCAAAAACAAGCTCCAAATCATGTTGAAATACAGAAATAAGCACTTTTCAAAAACAATCTCCAAATCATGTTGAAATACAGAAATAAACACTTTTCCATAAACAAGCTCTAAATCATGTTGAAAAACAGAAATAAACACTTTTCAAAATCAAGCTCTAAATCATGTTGAAACACAGAAATAAGCACTTTTCAAAAACAAGCTCCAAATCATGTTGAAATACAGAAATAAACACTTTTCCATAAACAAGCTCTAAATCATGTTTGATGCACTCTGTAAGTTAATTTTATTTCAGTACTGTTTAATCAGGATGATAGTAACACTGTGGACGGTTTTCAGCAAGTTGCAACATTGGAATACAGAAATAAACACTTTTCCAAAAACAAGCTCTAAATCATGTTGAAAAACAGAAATAAGCACTTTTCAAAAACAAGCTCCAAATCATGTTGAAATACAGAAGTAAACACTTTTCCATAAACAAGCTCTAAATCATGTTTGATGCACTCTGTAAGTTAATTTTATTTCAGTACTGTTTAATCAGGATGATAGGAACACTGTGGACAGGTTTCAGCAAGTTGCAACATTGAAATACAGAAATAAACACTTTTCCAAAAACAAGCTCTAAATCATGTTGAAATACAGAAAAAACACTTTTCGAAAACAAGCTCCAAATCATGTTGAAATACAGAAATAAGCACTTTTCAAATACAAGCTCCAAATCATGTTGAAATACAGAAATAAACACTTTTCCATAAACAAGCTCTAAATCATGTTTGATGCACTCTGTAAGTTAATTTTTTTTTTCAGTACTGTTTAATCAGGATGATAGTAACACTGTGGACGGTTTTCAGCAAGTTGCAACATTGGAATACAGAAATAAACACTTTTCCAAAAACAAGCTCTAAATCATGTTGAAAAACAGAAATAAACACTTTTCAAAAACAAGCTCCAAATCATGTTGAAATACAGAAATAAGCACTTTTCAAAAACAAGCTCCAAATCATGTTGAAATACAGAAATAAACACTTTTCCATAAACAAGCTCTAAATCATGTTTGATGCTCTCTGTAAGTTAATTTTATTTCAGTACTGTTTAATCAGGATGATAGGAACACTGTGGACAGTTTTCAGCAAGTTGCAACATTGAAATACAGAAATAAACACTTTTCCAAAAACAAGCTCTAAATCATGTTGAAAAACAGGAATAAACACTTTTCAAAAACAAGCTCCAAATCATGTTGAAATACAGAAATAAGCACTTTTCAAAAACAAGCTCCAAATCATGTTGAAATACAGAAATAAGCACTTTTCAAATACAAGCTCCAAATCATGTTGAAATACAGAAATAAACACTTTTCCATAAACAAGCTCTAAATCATGTTTGATGCACTCTGTAAGTTAATTTTATTTCAGTACTGTTTAATCAGGATGATAGTAACACTGTGGACGGTTTTCAGCAAGTTGCAAAATTGGAATACAGAAATAAACACTTTTCCAAAAACAAGCTCTAAATCATGTTGAAAAACAGAAATAAACACTTTTCAAAAACAAGCTCCAAATCATGTTGAAATACAGAAATAAGCACTTTTCAAAAACAAGCTCCAAATCATGTTGAAATACAGAAATAAACACTTTTCCAAAAACAAGCTCTAAATCATGTTGAAATACAGAAATAAGCACTTTTCAAAAACAAGCTCCAAATCATGTTGAAATACAGAAATAAACACTTTTCCATAAACAAGCTCTAAATCATGTTTGATGCTCTCTGTAAAGTTAATTTTATTTCAGTACTGTTTAATCAGGATGATAGGAACACTGTGGACAGTTTTCAGCAAGTTGCAATATTGAAATACAGAAATAAACACTTTTCCAAAAACAAGCTCTAAATCATGTTGAAATACAGAAAAAACACTTTTCGAAAACAAGCTCCAAATCATGTTGAAATACAGAAATAAGCACTTTTCAAATACAAGCTCCAAATCATGTTGAAATACAGAAATAAACACTTTTCCATAAACAAGCTCTAAATCATGTTTGATGCACTCTGTAAGTTAATTTTATTTCAGTACTGTTTAATCAGGATGATAGTAACACTGTGGACGGTTTTCAGCAAGTTGCAACATTGGAATACAGAAATAAACACTTTTCCAAAAACAAGCTCTAAATCATGTTGAAAAACAGAAATAAACACTTTTCAAAAACAAGCTCCAAATCATGTTGAAATACAGAAATAAGCACTTTTCAAAAACAAGCTCCAAATCATGTTGAAATACAGAAATAAACACTTTTCCATAAACAAGCTCTAAATCATGTTTGATGCTCTCTGTAAGTTAATTTTATTTCAGTACTGTTTAATCAGGATGATAGGAACACTGTGGACAGTTTTCAGCAAGTTGCAACATTGAAATACAGAAATAAACACTTTTCCAAAAACAAGCTCTAAATCATGTTGAAAAACAGGAATAAACACTTTTCAAAAACAAGCTCCAAATCATGTTGAAATACAGAAATAAGCACTTTTCAAAAACAAGCTCCAAATCATGTTGAAATACAGAAATAAACACTTTTCCATAAACAAGCTCTAAATCATGTTTGATGCTCTCTGTAAAGTTAATTTTATTTCAGTACTGTTTAATCAGGATGATAGGAACACTGTGGACAGTTTTCAGCAAGTTGCAACATTGGAATACAGAAATAAACACTTCTCCAAAAACAAGCTCTAAATCATGTTGAAAAACAGAAATAAACACTTTTCAAAAACAAGCTCCAAATCATGTTGAAATACAGAAATAAGCACTTTTCAAAAACAAGCTCCAAATCATGTTGAAATACAGAAATAAACACTTTTCCATAAACAAGCTCTAAATCATGTTTGATGCTCTCTGTAAGTTAATTTTATTTCAGTACTGTTTAATCAGGATTATAGGAACACTGTGGACAGTTTTCAGCAAGTTGCAACATTGAAATACAGAAATAAACACTTTTCCAAAAACAAGCTCTAAATCATGTTTGATGCACTCTGTAAGTTAATTTTATTTCAGTACTGTTTAATCAGGATGATAGTAACACTGTGGACGGTTTTCAGCAAGTTGCAACATTGGAATACAGAAATAAACACTTTTCCAAAAACAAGCTCTAAATCATGTTGAAAAACAGAAATAAGCACTTTTCAAAAACAAGCTCCAAATCATGTTGAAATACAGAAATAAACACTTTTCCATAAACAAGCTCTAAATCATGTTTGATGCACTCTGTAAGTTAATTTTATTTCAGTACTGTTTAATCAGGATGATAGTAACACTGTGGACGGTTTTCAGCAAGTTGCAACATTGGAATACAGAAATAAACACTTTTCCAAAAACAAGCCCTAAATCATGTTGAAATACAGAAATAAACACTTTTCAAAAACAAGCTCCAAATCATGTTGAAATACAGAAATAAGCACTTTTCAAAAACAAGCTCCAAATCATGTTGAAATACAGAAATAAACACTTTTCCATAAACAAGCTCTAAATCATGTTTGATGCTCTCTGTAAGTTAATTTTATTTCAGTACTGTTTAATCAGGATGAACTGTGGACAGTTTTCAGCAAGTTGCAACATTGAAATACAGAAATAAACACTTTTCCATAAACAAGCTCTAAATCATGTTTGATGCTCTCTGTAAGTTAATTTTATTTCAGTACTGTTTAATCAGGATGATAGGAACACTGTGGACAGTTTACAGCAAGTTGCAACATTGAAATACAGAAATAAACACTTTTCCAAAAAACAAGCTCTAAATCATGTTGAAATACAGAAAAAACACTTTTCAAAAACAAGCTCCAAATCATGTTGAAATACAGAAATAAGCACTTTTCAAATACAAGCTCCAAATCATGTTGAAAGAAAGAAATAAACACTTTTCCATAAACAAGCTCTAAATCATGTTTGATGCACTCTGTAAGTTAATTTTATTCCAGTACTGTTTAATCAGGATGATAGTAACACTGTGGACAGTTCTCAGCAAGTTGCAACATTGAAATACAGAAATAAACACTTCCAAAAACAAGCTCTAAATCATGTTGAAATACAGAAAAAACACTTTTCAAAAACAAGCTCCAAATCATGTTGAAATACAGAAATAAGCACTTTTCAAATACAAGCTCCAAATCATGTTGAAATACAGAAATAAACACTTTTCCATAAACAAGCTCTAAATCGTGTTTGATGCACTCTGTAAGTTAATTTTATTTCAGTACTGTTTAATCAGGATGATAGTAACACTGTGGACGGTTTTCAGCAAGTTGCAACATTGGAATACAGAAATAAACACTTTTCCAAAAACAAGCTCTAAATCATGTTGAAAAACAGAAATAAACACTTTTCAAAAACAAGCTCTAAATCATGTTGAAATACAGAAATAAGCACATTTCAAAAACAAGCTCCAAATCATGTTGAAATACAGAAATAAACACTTTTCCATAAACAAGCTCTAAATCATGTTTGATGCTCTCTGTAAGTTAATTTTATTTCAGTACTGTTTAATCAGGATGATAGGAACACTGTGGACAGTTTTCAGCAAGTTGCAACATTGAAATACAGAAATAAACACTTTTCCAAAAACAAGCTCTAAATCATGTTGAAAAACAGAAATAAACACTTTTCAAAAACAAGCTCCAAATCATGTTGAAATACAGAAATAAGCACTTTTCAAAAACAAGCTCCAAATCATGTTGAAATACAGAAATAAACACTTTTCCATAAACAAGCTCTAAATCATGTTTGATGTACTCTGTAAGTTAATTTTATTTCAGTACTGTTTAATCAGGATGATAGTAACACTGTGGACGGTTTTCAGCAAGTTGCAACATTGGAATACAGAAATAAACACTTTTCCAAAAACAAGCTCTAAATCATGTTGAAAAACAGAAATAAACACTTTTCAAAAACAAGCTCCAAATCATGTTGAAATACAGAAATAAACACTTTTCCATAAACAAGCTCTAAATCATGTTTGATGCACTCTGTAAGTTAATTTTATTTCAGTACTGTTTAATCAGGATGATAGTAACACTGTGGACGGTTTTCAGCAAGTTGCAACATTGGAATACAGAAATAAACACTTTTCCAAAAACAAGCCCTAAATCATGTTGAAATACAGAAAAAACACTTTTCAAAAACAAGCTCCAAATCATGTTGAAATACAGAAATAAGCACTTTTCAAATACAAGCTCCAAATCATGTTGAAATACAGAAATAAACACTTTTCCATAAACAAGCTCTAAATCATGTTTGATGCACTCTGTAAGTTAATTTTATTTCAGTACTGTTTAATCAGGATGATAGTAACACTGTGGACGGTTTTCAGCAAGTTGCAAAATTGGAATACAGAAATAAACACTTTTCCAAAAACAAGCTCTAAATCATGTTGAAAAACAGAAATAAACACTTTTCAAAAACAAGCTCCAAATCATGTTGAAATACAGAAATAAGCACTTTTCAAAAACAAGCTCCAAATCATGTTGAAATACAGAAATAAACACTTTTCCAAAAACAAGCTCTAAATCATGTTGAAATACAGAAATAAGCACTTTTCAAAAACAAGCTCCAAATCATGTTGAAATACAGAAATAAACACTTTTCCATAAACAAGCTCTAAATCATGTTTGATGCTCTCTGTAAAGTTAATTTTATTTCAGTAATGTTTAATCAGGATGATAGGAACACTGTGGACAGTTTTCAGCAAGTTGCAACATTGAAATACAGAAATAAACACTTTTCCAAAAACAAGCTCTAAATCATGTTGAAATACAGAAAAAACACTTTTCGAAAACAAGCTCCAAATCATGTTGAAATACAGAAATAAGCACTTTTCAAAAACAAGCTCCAAATCATGTTGAAATACAGAAATAAACACTTTTCCATAAACAAGCTCTAAATCATGTTTGATGCTCTCTGTAAGTTAATTTTATTTCAGTACTGTTTAATCAGGATGATAGGAACACTGTGGACAGTTTTCAGCAAGTTGCAACATTGAAATACAGAAATAAACACTTTTCCAAAAACAAGCTCTAAATCATGTTGAAAAACAGAAATAAACAGTTTTCAAAAACAAGCTCCAAATCATGTTGAAATACAGAAATAAGCACTTTTCAAAAACAAGCTCCAAATCATGTTGAAATACAGAAATAAACACTTTTCCATAAACAAGCTCTAAATCATGTTTGATGCACTCTGTAAGTTAATTTTATTTCAGTACTGTTTAATCAGGATGATAGTAACACTGTGGACGGTTTTCAGCAAGTTGCAACATTGGAATACAGAAATAAACACTTTTCCAAAAACAAGCTCTAAATCATGTTGAAAAACAGAAATAAGCACTTTTCAAAAACAAGCTCCAAATCATGTTGAAATACAGAAATAAACACTTTTCCATAAACAAGCTCTAAATCATGTTTGATGCACTCTGTAAGTTAATTTTATTTCAGTACTGTTTAATCAGGATGATAGTAACACTGTGGACGGTTTTCAGCAAGTTGCAAAATTGGAATACAGAAATAAACACTTTTCCAAAAACAAGCTCTAAATCATGTTGAAAAACAGAAATAAACACTTTTCAAAAACAAGCTCCAAATCATGTTGAAATACAGAAATAAGCACTTTTCAAAAACAAGCTCCAAATCATGTTGAAATACAGAAATAAACACTTTTCCATAAACAAGCTCTAAATCATGTTTGATGCACTCTGTAAGTTAATTTTATTTCAGTACTGTTTAATCAGGATGATAGTAACACTGTGGACGGTTTTCAGCAAGTTGCAACATTGGAATACAGAAATAAACACTTTTCCAAAAACAAGCCCTAAATCATGTTGAAATACAGAAAAAACACTTTTCAAAAACAAGCTCCAAATCATGTTGAAATACAGAAATAAGCACTTTTCAAATACAAGCTCCAAATCATGTTGAAATACAGAAATAAACACTTTTCCATAAACAAGCTCTAAATCATGTTTGATGCACTCTGTAAGTTAATTTTATTTCAGTACTGTTTAATCAGGATGATAGTAACACTGTGGACGGTTTTCAGCAAGTTGCAACATTGGAATACAGAAATAAACACTTTTCCAAAAACAAGCTCTAAATCATGTTGAAAAACAGAAATAAACACTTTTCAAAAACAAGCTCCAAATCATGTTGAAATACAGAAATAAACACTTTTCCAAAAACAAGCTCTAAATCATGTTGAAATACAGAAATAAGCACTTTTCAAAAACAAGCTCCAAATCATGTTGAAATACAGAAATAAACACTTTTCCATAAACAAGCTCTAAATCATGTTTGATGCTCTCTGTAAAGTTAATTTTATTTCAGTAATGTTTAATCAGGATGATAGGAACACTGTGGACAGTTTTCAGCAAGTTGCAACATTGAAATACAGAAATAAACACTTTTCCAAAAACAAGCTCTAAATCATGTTGAAATACAGAAAAAACACTTTTCGAAAACAAGCTCCAAATCATGTTGAAATACAGAAATAAGCACTTTTCAAATACAAGCTCCAAATCATGTTGAAATACAGAAATAAACACTTTTCCATAAACAAGCTCTAAATCATGTTTGATGCACTCTGTAAGTTAATTTTATTTCAGTACTGTTTAATCAGGATGATAGGAACACTGTGGACGGTTTTCAGCAAGTTGCAACATTGGAATACAGAAATAAACACTTTTCCAAAAACAAGCTCTAAATCATGTTGAAAAACAGAAATAAGCACTTTTCAAAAACAAGCTCCAAATCATGTTGAAATACAGAAATAAACACTTTTCCATAAACAAGCTCTAAATCATGTTTGATGCACTCTGTAAGTTAATTTTATTTCAGTACTGTTTAATCAGGATGATAGTAACACTGTGGACGGTTTTCAGCAAGTTGCAAAATTGGAATACAGAAATAAACACTTTTCCAAAAACAAGCTCTAAATCATGTTGAAAAACAGAAATAAACACTTTTCAAAAACAAGCTCCAAATCATGTTGAAATACAGAAATAAGCACTTTTCAAAAACAAGCTCCAAATCATGTTGAAATACAGAAATAAACACTTTTCCATAAACAAGCTCTAAATCATGTTTGATGCACTCTGTAAGTTAATTTTATTTCAGTACTGTTTAATCAGGATGATAGTAACACTGTGGACGGTTTTCAGCAAGTTGCAACATTGGAATACAGAAATAAACACTTTTCCAAAAACAAGCCCTAAATCATGTTGAAATACAGAAAAAACACTTTTCAAAAACAAGCTCCAAATCATGTTGAAATACAGAAATAAGCACTTTTCAAATACAAGCTCCAAATCATGTTGAAATACAGAAATAAACACTTTTCCATAAACAAGCTCTAAATCATGTTTGATGCACTCTGTAAGTTAATTTTATTTCAGTACTGTTTAATCAGGATGATAGTAACACTGTGGACGGTTTTCAGCAAGTTGCAACATTGGAATACAGAAATAAACACTTTTCCAAAAACAAGCTCTAAATCATGTTGAAAAACAGAAATAAACACTTTTCAAAAACAAGCTCCAAATCATGTTGAAATACAGAAATAAGCACTTTTCAAAAACAAGCTCCAAATCATGTTGAAATACAGAAATAAACACTTTTCCAAAAACAAGCTCTAAATCATGTTGAAATACAGAAATAAGCACTTTTCAAAAACAAGCTCCAAATCATGTTGAAATACAGAAATAAACACTTTTCCATAAACAAGCTCTAAATCATGTTTGATGCTCTCTGTAAAGTTAATTTTATTTCAGTAATGTTTAATCAGGATGATAGGAACACTGTGGACAGTTTTCAGCAAGTTGCAACATTGAAATACAGAAATAAACACTTTTCCAAAAACAAGCTCTAAATCATGTTGAAATACAGAAAAAACACTTTTCGAAAACAAGCTCCAAATCATGTTGAAATACAGAAATAAGCACTTTTCAAATACAAGCTCCAAATCATGTTGAAATACAGAAATAAACACTTTTCCATAAACAAGCTCTAAATCATGTTTGATGCACTCTGTAAGTTAATTTTATTTCAGTACTGTTTAATCAGGATGATAGGAACACTGTGGACAGTTTTCAGCAAGTTGCAACATTGAAATACAGAAATAAACACTTTTCCAAAAACAAGCTCTAAATCATGTTGAAAAACAGGAATAAACACTTTTCAAAAACAAGCTCCAAATCATGTTGAAATACAGAAATAAGCACTTTTCAAAAACAAGCTCCAAATCATGTTGAAATACAGAAATAAACACTTTTCCATAAACAAGCTCTAAATCATGTTTGATGCTCTCTGTAAAGTTAATTTTATTTCAGTACTGTTTAATCAGGATGATAGGAACACTGTGGACAGTTTTCAGCAAGTTGCAACATTGGAATACAGAAATAAACACTTTTCCAAAAACAAGCTCTAAATCATGTTGAAAAACAGAAATAAACACTTTTCAAAAACAAGCTCCAAATCATGTTGAAATACAGAAATAAGCACTTTTCAAAAACAAGCTCCAAATCATGTTGAAATACAGAAATAAACACTTTTCCATAAACAAGCTCTAAATCATGTTTGATGCTCTCTGTAAGTTAATTTTATTTCAGTACTGTTTAATCAGGATGATAGGAACACTGTGGACAGTTTTCAGCAAGTTGCAACATTGAAATACAGAAATAAACACTTTTCCAAAAACAAGCTCTAAATCATGTTGAAAAACAGAAATAAACACTTTTCAAAAACAAGCTCCAAATCATGTTGAAATACAGAAATAAGCACTTTTCAAAAACAAGCTCCAAATCATGTTGAAATACAGAAATAAACACTTTTCCATAAACAAGCTCTAAATCATGTTTGATGCACTCTGTAAGTTAATTTTATTTCAGTACTGTTTAATCAGGATGATAGTAACACTGTGGACGGTTTTCAGCAAGTTGCAACATTGGAATACAGAAATAAACACTTTTCCAAAAACAAGCTCTAAATCATGTTGAAAAACAGAAATAAGCACTTTTCAAAAACAAGCTCCAAATCATGTTGAAATACAGAAATAAACACTTTTCCATAAACAAGCTCTAAATCATGTTTGATGCACTCTGTAAGTTAATTTTATTTCAGTACTGTTTAATCAGGATGATAGTAACACTGTGGACGGTTTTCAGCAAGTTGCAAAATTGGAATACAGAAATAAACACTTTTCCAAAAACAAGCTCTAAATCATGTTGAAAAACAGAAATAAACACTTTTCAAAAACAAGCTCCAAATCATGTTGAAATACAGAAATAAGCACTTTTCAAAAACAAGCTCCAAATCATGTTGCAATACAGAAATAAACACTTTTCCATAAACAAGCTCTAAATCATGTTTGATGCACTCTGTAAGTTAATTTTATTTCAGTACTGTTTAATCAGGATGATAGTAACACTGTGGACGGTTTTCAGCAAGTTGCAACATTGGAATACAGAAATAAACACTTTTCCAAAAACAAGCTCTAAATCATGTTGAAAAACAGAAATAAGCACTTTTCAAAAACAAGCTCCAAATCATGTTGAAATACAGAAATAAACACTTTTCCATAAACAAGCTCTAAATCATGTTTGATGCACTCTGTAAGTTAATTTTATTTCAGTACTGTTTAATCAGGATGATAGTAACACTGTGGACGGTTTTCAGCAAGTTGCAACATTGGAATACAGAAATAAACACTTTTCCAAAAACAAGCTCTAAATCATGTTGAAATACAGAAAAAACACTTTTCAAAAACAAGCTCCAAATCATGTTGAAATACAGAAATAAGCACTTTTCAAATACAAGCTCCAAATCATGTTGAAATACAGAAATAAACACTTTTCCATAAAAAAGCTCTAAATCATGTTTGATGCACTCTGTAAGTTAATTTTATTTCAGTACTGTTTAATCAGGATGATAGTAATACTGTGGACGGTTTTCAGCAAGTTGCAAAATTGGAATACAGAAATAAACACTTTTCCAAAAACAAGCTCTAAATCATGTTGAAAAAAAGAAATAAACACTTTTCAAAAACAAGCTCCAAATCATGTTGAAATACAGAAATAAGCACTTTTCAAAAACAAGCTCCAAATCATGTTGAAATACAGAAATAAACACTTTTCCATAAACAAGCTCTAAATCATGTTTGATGCTCTCTGTAAAGTTAATTTTATTTCAGTACTGTTTAATCAGGATGATAGGAACACTGTGGACAGTTTTCAGCAAGTTGCAACATTGAAATACAGAAATAAACACTTTTCCAAAAACAAGCTCTAAATCATGTTGAAAAACAGAAATAAACACTTTTCAAAAACAAGCTCTAAATCATGTTGAAATACAGAAATAAGCACTTTTCAAAAACAAGCTCCAAATCATGTTGAAATACAGAAATAAACACTTTTCCATAAACAAGCTCTAAATCATGTTTGATGCTCTCTGTAAAGTTAATTTTATTTCAGTACTGTTTAATCAGGATGATAGGAACACTGTGGACAGTTTTCAGGAAGTTGCAACATTGAAATACAGAAATAAACACTTTTCCAAAAACAAGCTCTAAATCATGTTGAAATACAGAAATAAGCACTTTTCAAAAACAAGCTCCAAATCATGTTGAAATACAGAAATAAACAATTTTCCATAAACAAGCTCTAAATCATGTTTGATGCTCTCTGTAAGTTAATTTTATTTCAGTACTGTTTAATCAGGATGATAGGAACACTGTGGACAGTTTTCAGCAAGTTGCAACATTGAAATACAGAAATAAACACTTTTCCAAAAACAAGCTCTAAATCATGTTGAAATACAGAAATAAACACTTTTCCAAAAACAAGCTCTAAATCATGTTGAAATACAGAAATAAAGACTTTTCAAAAACAAGCTCCAAATCATGTTGAAATACAGAAATAAGCACTTTTCAAAAACAAGCTCCAAATCATGTTGAAATACAGAAATAAACACTTTTCCATAAACAAGCATTAAATCATGTTTGATGCTCTCTGTAAGTTAATTTTATTTCAGTACTGTTTAATCAGGATGATAGGAACACTGTGGACAGTTTTCAGCAAGTTGCAACATTGAAATACAGAAATAAACACTTTTCCAAAAACAAGCTCTAAATCATGTTGAAATACAGAAAAAACACTTTTCAAAAACAAGCTCCAAATCATGTTGAAATACAGAAATAAACACTTTTCCATAAACAAGCATTAAATCATGTTTGATGCTCTCTGTAAGTTAATTTTATTTCAGTACTGTTTAATCAGGATGATAGGAACACTGTGGACAGTTTTCAGCAAGTTGCAACATTGAAATACAGAAATAAACACTTTTCCAAAAACAAGCTCTAAATCATGTTGAAAAACAGAAATAAACACTTTTCAAAAACAAGCTCTAAATCATGTTGAAATACAGAAATAAACACTTTTCAAAAACAAGCTCTAAATCATGTTGAAATACAGAAATAAGCACTTTTCAAAAACAAGCTCCAAATCATGTTGAAATACAGAAATAAACACTTTTCCATAAACAAGCTCTAAATCATGTTTGATGCTCTCTGTAAAGTTAATTTTATTTCAGTACTGTTTAATCAGGATGATAGGAACACTGTGGACAGTTTTCAGCAAGTTGCAACATTGAAATACAGAAATAAACACTTTTCCAAAAACAAGCTCTAAATCATGTTGAAATACAGAAATAAGCACTTTTCAAAAACAAGCTCCAAATCATGTTGAAATACAGAAATAAACAATTTTCCATAAACAAGCTCTAAATCATGTTTGATGCTCTCTGTAAGTTAATTTTATTTCAGTACTGTTTAATCAGGATGATAGGAACACTGTGGACAGTTTTCAGCAAGTTGCAACATTGAAATACAGAAATAAACACTTTTCCAAAAACAAGCTCTAAATCATGTTGAAATACAGAAATAAACACTTTTCCAAAAACAAGCTCTAAATCATGTTGAAATACAGAAATAAAGACTTTTCAAAAACAAGCTCCAAATCATGTTGAAATACAGAAATAAGCACTTTTCAAAAACAAGCTCCAAATCATGTTGAAATACAGAAATAAACACTTTTCCATAAACAAGCATTAAATCATGTTTGATGCTCTCTGTAAGTTAATTTTATTTCAGTACTGTTTAATCAGGATGATAGGAACACTGTGGACAGTTTTCAGCAAGTTGCAACATTGAAATACAGAAATAAACACTTTTCCAAAAACAAGCTCTAAATCATGTTGAAATACAGAAAAAACACTTTTCGAAAACAAGCTCCAAATTATGTTGAAATACAGAAATAAGCACTTTTCAAAAGCAAGCTCCAAATCATGTTGAAATACAGAAATAAACACTTTTCCATAAACAAGCTCTAAATCATGTTTGATGCTCTCTGTAAAGTTAATTTTATTTCAGTACTGTTTAATCAGGATGATAGGAACACTGTGGACAGTTTTCAGCAAGTTGCAACATTGAAATACAGAAATAAACACTTTTCCAAAAACAAGCTCTAAATCATGTTGAAATACAGAAATAAGCACTTTTCAAAAACAAGCTCCAAATCATGTTGAAATACAGAAATAAACACTTTTCCATGAACAAGCTCTAAATCATGTTTGATGCTCTCTGTAAAGTTAATTTTATTTCAGTACTGTTTAATCAGGATGATAGGAACACTGTGGACAGTTTTCAGCAAGTTGCAACATTGAAATACAGAAATAAACACTTTTCCAAAAACAAGCTCTAAATCATGTTGAAAAACAGAAATAAACACTTTTCAAAAACAAGCTCTAAATCATGTTGAAATACAGAAATAAGCACTTTTCAAAAACAAGCTCCAAATCATGTTGAAATACAGAAATAAACACTTTTCCATAAACAAGCTCTAAATCATGTTTGATGCTCTCTGTAAAGTTAATTTTATTTCAGTACTGTTTAATCAGGATGATAGGAACACTGTGGACAGTTTTCAGCAAGTTGCAACATTGAAATACAGAAATAAACACTTTTCCAAAAACAAGCTCTAAATCATGTTGAAATACAGAAATAAGCACTTTTCAAAAACAAGCTCCAAATCATGTTGAAATACAGAAATAAACACTTTTCCATAAACAAGCTCTAAATCATGTTTGATGCTCTCTGTAAAGTTAATTTTATTTCAGTACTGTTTAATCAGGATGATAGGAACACTGTGGACAGTTTTCAGCAAGTTGCAACATTGAAATACAGAAATAAACACTTTTCCAAAAACAAGCTCTAAATCATGTTGAAAAACAGAAATAAGCACTTTTCAAAAACAAGCTCTAAATCATGTTGAAATACAGAAATAAACACTTTTCAAAAACAAGCTCTAAATCATGTTGAAATACAGAAATAAGCACTTTTCAAAAACAAGCTCCAAATCATGTTGAAATACAGAAACAAACACTTTTCCATAAACAAGCTCTAAATCATGTTTGATGCTCTCTGTAAAGTTAATTTTATTTCAGTACTGTTTAATCAGGATGATAGGAACACTGTGGACAGTTTTCAGCAAGTTGCAACATTGAAATACAGAAATAAACACTTTTCCAAAAACAAGCTCTAAATCATGTTGAAAAACAGAAATAAACACTTTTCAAAAACAAGCTCTAAATCATGTTGAAATACAGAAATAAGCACTTTTCAAAAACAAGCTCTAAATCATGTTGAAATACAGAAATAAACACTTTTCAAAAACAAGCTCTAAATCATGTTGAAATACAGAAATAAGCACTTTTCAAAAACAAGCTCCAAATCATGTTGAAATACAGAAACAAACACTTTTCCATAAACAAGCTCTAAATCATGTTTGATGCTCTCTGTAAAGTTAATTTTATTTCAGTACTGTTTAATCAGGATGATAGGAACACTGTGGACAGTTTTCAGCAAGTTGCAACATTGAAATACAGAACTAAACACTTTTCCAAAAACAAGCTCTAAATCATGTTGAAAAACAGAAATAAACACTTTTCAAAAACAAGCTCTAAATCATGTTGAAATACAGAAATAAGAACTTTTCAAAAACAAGCTCCAAATCATGTTGAAATACAGAAATAAACACTTTTCCATAAACAAGCTCTAAATCATGTTTGATGCTCTCTGTAAAGTTAATTTTATTTCAGTACTGTTTAATCAGGATGATAGGAACACTGTGGACAGTTTTCAGCAAGTTGCAACATTGAAATACAGAAATAAACACTTTTCCAAAAACAAGCTCTAAATCATGTTGAAATACAGAAATAAGCACTTTTCAAAAACAAGCTCCAAATCATGTTGAAATACAGAAATAAACAATTTTCCATAAACAAGCTCTAAATCATGTTTGATGCTCTCTGTAAGTTAATTTTATTTCAGTACTGTTTAATCAGGATGATAGGAACACTGTGGACAGTTTTCCGCAAGTTGCAACATTGAAATACAGAAATAAACACTTCTCCAAAAACAAGCTCTAAATCATGTTGAAATACAGAAATAAACACTTTTCCAAAAACAAACTCTAAATCATGTTGAAATACAGAAATAAAGACTTTTCAAAAACAAGCTCCAAATCATGTTGAAATACAGAAATAAGCACTTTTCAAAAACAAGCTCCAAATCATGTTGAAATACAGAAATAACACTTTTCCATAAACAAGCACTAAATCATGTTTGATGCTCTCTGTAAGTTAATTTTATTTCAGTACTGTTTAATCAGGATGATAGGAACACTGTGGACAGTTTTCAGCAAGTTGCAACATTGAAATACAGAAATAAACACTTTTCCAAAAACAAGCTCTAAATCATGTTGAAATACAGAAAAAACACTTTTCGAAAACAAGCTCCAAATTATGTTGAAATACAGAAATAAGCACTTTTCAAAAGCAAGCTCCAAATCATGTTGAAATACAGAAATAAACACTTTTCCATAAACAAGCTCTAAATCATGTTTGATGCTCTCTGTAAAGTTAATTTTATTTCAGTACTGTTTAATCAGGATGATAGGAACACTGTGGACAGTTTTCAGCAAGTTGCAACATTGAAATACAGAAATAAACACTTTTCCAAAAACAAGCTCTAAATCATGTTGAAATACAGAAATAAGCACTTTTCAAAAACAAGCTCCAAATCATGTTGAAATACAGAAATAAACACTTCTCCAAAAACAAGCTCTAAATCATGTTGAAATACAGAAATAAACACTTTTCAAAAACAAGCTCTAAATCATGTTGAAATACAGAAATAAGCACTTTTCAAAAACAAGCTCCAAATCATGTTGAAATACAGAAACAAACACTTTTCCATAAACAAGCTCTAAATCATGTTTGATGCTCTCTGTAAAGTTAATTTTATTTCAGTACTGTTTAATCAGGATGATAGGAACACTGTGGACAGTTTTCAGCAAGTTGCAACATTGAAATACAGAAATAAACACTTTTCCAAAAACAAGCTCTAAATCATGTTGAAAAACAGAAATAAACACTTTTCAAAAACAAGCTCTAAATCATGTTGAAATACAGAAATAAGAACTTTTCAAAAACAAGCTCCAAATCATGTTGAAATACAGAAATAAACACTTTTCCATAAACAAGCTCTAAATCATGTTTGATGCTCTCTGTAAAGTTAATTTTATTTCAGTACTGTTTAATCAGGATGATAGGAACACTGTGGACAGTTTTCAGCAAGTTGCAACATTGAAATACAGAAATAAACACTTTTCCAAAAACAAGCTCTAAATCATGTTGAAATACAGAAATAAGCACTTTTCAAAAACAAGCTCCAAATCATGTTGAAATACAGAAATAAACAATTTTCCATAAACAAGCTCTAAATCATGTTTGATGCTCTCTGTAAGTTAATTTTATTTCAGTACTGTTTAATCAGGATGATAGGAACACTGTGGACAGTTTTCCGCAAGTTGCAACATTGAAATACAGAAATAAACACTTCTCCAAAAACAAGCTCTAAATCATGTTGAAATACAGAAATAAACACTTTTCCAAAAACAAACTCTAAATCATGTTGAAATACAGAAATAAAGACTTTTCAAAAACAAGCTCCAAATCATGTTGAAATACAGAAATAAGCACTTTTCAAAAACAAGCTCCAAATCATGTTGAAATACAGAAATAACACTTTTCCATAAACAAGCTCTAAATCATGTTTGATGCACTCTGTAAGTTAATTTTATTTCAGTACTGTTTAATCAGGATGATAGTAACACTGTGGACGGTTTTCAGCAAGTTGCAACATTGGAATACAGAAATAAACACTTTTCCAAAAACAAGCTCTAAATCATGTTGAAAAACAGAATAAACACTTTTCAAAAACAAGCTCTAAATCATGTTGAAATACAGAAATAAGCACTTTTCAAAAACAAGCTCCAAATCATGTTGAAATACAGAAATAAACACTTTTCCATGAACAAGCTCTAAATCATGTTTGATGCTCTCTGTAAAGTTAATTTTATTTCAGTACTGTTTAATCAGGATGATAGGAACACTGTGGACAGTTTTCAGCAAGTTGCAACATTGAAATACAGAAATAAACACTTTTCCAAAAACAAGCTCTAAATCATGTTGAAATACAGAAATAAGCACTTTTCAAAAACAAGCTCCAAATCATGTTGAAATACAGAAATAAACACTTTTCCATGAACAAGCTCTAAATCATGTTTGATGCTCTCTGTAAAGTTAATTTTATTTCGGTACTGTTTAATCAGGATGATAGGAACACTGTGGACAGTTTTCAGCAAGTTGCAACATTGAAATACAGAAATAAACACTTTTCCAAAAACAAGCTCTTAAATCATGTTGAAAAACAGAAATAAACACTTTTCAAAAACAAGCTCTAAATCATGTTGAAATACAGAAATAAGCACTTTTCAAAAACAAGCTCCAAATCATGTTGAAATACAGAAATAAACACTTTTCCATGAACAAGCTCTAAATCATGTTTGATGCTCTCTGTAAAGTTAATTTTATTTCAGTACTGTTAAATCAGGATGATAGGAACACTGTGGACAGTTTTCAGCAAGTTGCAACATTGAAATACAGAAATAAACACTTTTCCAAAAACAAGCTCTAAATCATGTTGAAATACAGAAAAAACACTTTTCGAAAACAAGCTCCAAATTATGTTGAAATACAGAAATAAGCACTTTTCAAAAGCAAGCTCCAAATCATGTTGAAATACAGAAATAAACACTTTTCCATAAACAAGCTCTAAATCATGTTTGATGCTCTCTGTAAAGTTAATTTTATTTCAGTACTGTTTAATCAGGATGATAGGAACACTGTGGACAGTTTTCAGCAAGTTGCAACATTGAAATACAGAAATAAACACTTTTCCAAAAACAAGCTCTAAATCATGTTGAAATACAGAAATAAGCACTTTTCAAAAACAAGCTCCAAATCATGTTGAAATACAGAAATAAACACTTTTCCATGAACAAGCTCTAAATCATGTTTGATGCTCTCTGTAAAGTTAATTTTATTTCGGTACTGTTTAATCAGGATTATAGGAACACTGTGGACAGTTTTCAGCAAGTTGCAACATTGAAATACAGAAATAAACACTTTTCCAAAAACAAGCTCTAAATCATGTTGAAAAACAGAAATAAACACTTTTCAAAAACAAGCTCTAAATCATGTTGAAATACAGAAATAAGCACTTTTCAAAAACAAGCTCCAAATCATGTTGAAATACAGAAATAAACACTTTTCCATGAACAAGCTCTAAATCATGTTTGATGCTCTCTGTAAAGTTAATTTTATTTCAGTACTGTTTAATCAGGATGATAGGAACACTGTGGACAGTTTTCAGCAAGTTGCAACATTGAAATACAGAAATAAACACTTTTCCAAAAACAAGCTCTAAATCATGTTGAAATACAGAAATAAGCACTTTTCAAAAACAAGCTCCAAATCATGTTGAAATACAGAAATAAACACTTTTCCATGAACAAGCTCTAAATCATGTTTGATGCTCTCTGTAAAGTTAATTTTATTTCGGTACTGTTTAATCAGGATGATAGGAACACTGTGGACAGTTTTCAGCAAGTTGCAACATTGAAATACAGAAATAAACACTTTTCCAAAAACAAGCTCTTAAATCATGTTGAAAAACAGAAATAAACACTTTTCAAAAACAAGCTCTAAATCATGTTGAAATACAGAAATAAGCACTTTTCAAAAACAAGCTCCAAATCATGTTGAAATACAGAAATAAACACTTTTCCATGAACAAGCTCTAAATCATGTTTGATGCTCTCTGTAAAGTTAATTTTATTTCAGTACTGTTAAATCAGGATGATAGGAACACTGTGGACAGTTTTCAGCAAGTTGCAACATTGAAATACAGAAATAAACACTTTTCCAAAAACAAGCTCTAAATCATGTTGAAATACAGAAATAAGCACTTTTCAAAAACAAGCTCCAAATCATGTTGAAATACAGAAATAAACACTTTTCCATGAACAAGCTCTAAATCATGTTTGATGCTCTCTGTAAAGTTAATTTTATTTCAGTACTGTTTAATCAGGATGATAGGAACACTGTGGACAGTTTTCAGCAAGTTGCAACATTGAAATACAGAAATAAACACTTTTCCAAAAACAAGCTCTAAATCATGTTGAAAAACAGAAATAAACACTTTTCAAAAACAAGCTCTAAATCATGTTGAAATACAGAAATAAGCACTTTTCAAAAACAAGCTCCAAATCATGTTGAAATACAGAAATAAACACTTTTCCATAAACAAGCTCTAAATCATGTTTGATGCTCTCTGTAAAGTTAATTTTATTTCAGTACTGTTTAATCAGGATGATAGGAACACTGTGGACAGTTTTCAGCAAGTTGCAACATTGAAATACAGAAATAAACACTTTTCCAAAAACAAGCTCTAAATCATGTTGAAAAACAGAAATAAACACTTTTCAAAAACAAGCTCTAAATCATGTTGAAATACAGTAATAAGCACTTTTCAAAAACAAGCTCTAAATCATGTTGAAATACAGAAATAAACACTTTTCAAAAACAAGCTCTAAATCATGTTGAAATACAGAAATAAGCACTTTTCAAAAACAAGCTCCAAATCATGTTGAAATACAGAAATAAACACTTTTCCATAAACAAGCTCTAAATCATGTTTGATGCTCTCTGTAAAGTTAATTTTATTTCAGTACTGTTTAATCAGGATGATAGGAACACTGTGGACAGTTTTCAGCAAGTTGCAACATTGAAATACAGAAATAAACACTTTTCCAAAAACAAGCTCTAAATCATGTTGAAAAACAGAAATAAACACTTTTCAAAAACAAGCTCTAAATCATGTTGAAATACAGAAATAAGCACTTTTCAAAAACAAGCTCCAAATCATGTTGAAATACAGAAATAAACACTTTTCCATAAACAAGCTCTAAATCATGTTTGATGCTCTCTGTAAAGTTAATTTTTATTTCAGTGCTGTTTAATCAGGATGATAGGAACACTGTGGACAGTTTTCAGCAAGTTGCAACATTGAAATACAGAAATAAACACTTTTCCAAAAACAAGCTCTAAATCATGTTGAAATACAGAAATAAGCACTTTTCAAAAACAAGCTCCAAATCATGTTGAAATACAGAAATAAACAATTTTCCATAAACAAGCTCTAAATCATGTTTGATGCTCTCTGTAAGTTAATTTTATTTCAGTACTGTTTAATCAGGATGATAGGAACACTGTGGACAGTTTTCCGCAAGTTGCAACATTGAAATACAGAAATAAACACTTCTCCAAAAACAAGCTCTAAATCATGTTGAAATACAGAAATAAACACTTTTCCAAAAACAAGCTCTAAATCATGTTGAAATACAGAAATAAAGACTTTTCAAAAACAAGCTCCAAATCATGTTGAAATACAGAAATAAGCACTTTTCAAAAACAAGCTCCAAATCATGTTGAAATACAGAAATAAACACTTTTCCATAAACAAGCACTAAATCATGTTTGATGCTCTCTGTAAGTTAATTTTATTTCAGTACTGTTTAATCAGGATGATAGGAACACTGTGGACAGTTTTCAGCAAGTTGCAACATTGAAATACAGAAATAAACACTTTTCCAAAAACAAGCTCTAAATCATGTTGAAATACAGAAAAAACACTTTTCGAAAACAAGCTCCAAATTATGTTGAAATACAGAAATAAGCACTTTTCAAATACAAGCTCCAAATCATGTTGAAATACAGAAATAAACACTTTTCCATAAACAAGCTCTAAATCATGTTTGATGCACTCTGTAAGTTAATTTTATTTCAGTACTGTTTAATCAGGATGATAGTAACACTGTGGACGGTTTTCAGCAAGTTGCAACATTGGAATACAGAAATAAACACTTTTCCAAAAACAAGCTCTAAATCATGTTGAAATACAGAAAAAACACTTTTCAAAAACAAGCTCCAAATCATGTTGAAATACAGAAATAAGCACTTTTCAAATCCAAGCTCCAAATCATGTTGAAATACAGAAATAAACACTTTTCCATAAACAAGCTCTAAATCATGTTTGATGCACTCTGTAAGTTAATTTTATTTCAATACTGTTTAATCAGGATGATAGTAACACTGTGGACGGTTTTCAGCAAGTTGCAAAATTGGAATACAGAAATAAACACTTTTCCAAAAACAAGCTCTAAATCATGTTGAAAAACAGAAATAAACACTTTTCAAAAACAAGCTCCAAATCATGTTGAAATACAGAAATAAGCACTTTTCAAAAACAAGCTCCAAATCATGTTTGATGCTCTCCGTAAGTTAATTTTATTTCAGTACTGTTTAATCAGGATGATAGGAACACTGTGGACAGTTTTCAGCAAGTTGCAACATTGAAATACAGAAATAAACACTTTTCCAAAAACAAGCTCTAAATCATGTTGAAATGCAGAAATAAACACTTTTTAAAAACAAGCTCCAAATCATGTTGAAATACAGAAATAAGCACTTTTCAAAAACAAGCTCCAAATCATGTTGAAATACAGAAATAAACACTTTTCCATAAACAAGCTCTAAATCATGTTTGATGCACTCTGTAAGTTAATTTTATTTCAGTACTGTTTAATCAGGATGATAGTAACACTGTGGACGGTTTTCAGCAAGTTGCAACATTGGAAAACAGAAATAAACACTTTTCCAAAAACAAGCTCTAAATCATGTTGAAAAACAGAAATAAACACTTTTCAAAAACAAGCTCCAAATCATGTTGAAATACAGAAATAAACACTTTTCCATAAACAAGCTCTAAATCATGTTTGATGCACTCTGTAAGTTAATTTTATTTCAATACTGTTTAATCAGGATGATAGTAACACTGTGGACGGTTTTCAGCAAGTTGCAACATTGGAATACAGAAATAAACACTTTTCCAAAAACAAGCTCTAAATCATGTTGAAATACAGAAAAAACACTTTTCAAAAACAAGCTCCAAATCATGTTGAAATACAGAAATAAGCACTTTTCAAATCCAAGCTCCAAATCATGTTGAAATACAGAAATAAACACTTTTCCATAAACAAGCTCTAAATCATGTTTGATGCACTCTGTAAGTTAATTTTATTTCAATACTGTTTAATCAGGATGATAGTAACACTGTGGATGGTTTTCAGCAAGTTGCAACATTGTAATACAGAAATAAACACTTTTCCAAAAACAAGCTCTAAATCATGTTGAAAAACAGAAATAAACAATTTTCAAAAACAAGCTCCAAATCATGTTGAAATACAGAAATAAGCACTTTTCAAAAACAAGCTCCAAATCATGTTGAAATGCAGAAATAAACACTTTTCCATAAACAAGCTCTAAATCATGTTTGATGCTCTCTGTAAGTTAATTTTATTTCAGTACTGTTTAATCAGGATGATAGGAACACTGTGGACAGTTTTCAGCAAGTTGCAACATTGAAATACAGAAATAAACACTTTTCCAAAAACAAGCTCTAAATCATGTTGAAATACAGAAATAAACACTTTTCAAAAACAAGCTCCAAATCATGTTGAAATACAGAAATAAGCACTTTTCAAAAAACAAGCTCCAAATCATGTTGAAATACAGAAATAAACACTTTTCCATAAACAAGCTCTAAATCATGTTTGATGCTCTCTGTAAGTTAATTTTATTTCAGTACTGTTTAATCAGGATGATAGGAACACTGTGGACAGTTTTCAGCAAGTTGCAACATTGAAATACAGAAATAAACACTTTTCCAAAAACAAGCTCTAAATCATGTTGAAATACAGAAATAAACACTTTTCCAAAAACAAGCTCTAAATCATGTTGAAATACAGAAATAAAGACTTTTCAAAAACAAGCTCCAAATCATGTTGAAACACAGAAATAAGCACTTTTCAAAAACAAGCTCCAAATCATGTTGAAATACAGAAATAAACACTTTTCCATAAACAAGCACTAAATCATGTTTGATGCTCTCTGTAAGTTAATTTTATTTCAGTACTGTTTAATCAGGATGATAGGAACACTGTGGACAGTTTTCTGCAAGTTGCAACATTGAAATACAGAAATAAACACTTTTCCAAAAACAAGCTCTAAATCATGTTGAAATACAGAAATAAACACTTTTCAAAAACAAGCTCCAAATCATGTTGAAATACAGAAATAAGCACTTTTCAAAAACAAGTTCCAAATCATGTTGAAATACAGAAATAAACACTTTTCCATAAACAAGCTCTAAATCATGTTTGATGCTCTCTGTAAAGTTAATTTCATTTCAGTACTGTTTAATCAGGATGATAGGAACACTGTTTACAGTTTTCAGCAAGTTGCAACATTGAAATACAGAAATAAACACTTTTCCAAAAACAAGCTCTAAATCATGTTGAAATACAGAAATAAGCACTTTTCAAAAACAAGCTCCAAATCATGTTGAAATACAGAAATAAACACTTTTCCATAAACAAGCTCTAAATCATGTTTGATGCACTCTGTAAAGTTAATTTTATTTCAGTACTGTTTAATCAGGATGATAGGAACACTGTGGACAGTTTTCAGCAAGTTGCAACATTGAAATACAGAAATAAACACTTTTCCAAAAACAAGCTCTAAATCATGTTGAAATACAGAAATAAGCACTTTTCAAAAACAAGCTCCAAATCATGTTGAAATACAGAAATAAACACTTTTCCATAAACAAGCTCTAAATCATGTTTGATGCTCTCTGTAAGTTAATTTTATTTCAGTACTGTTTAATCAGGATGATAGGAACACTGTGGACAGTTTTCAGCAAGTTGCAACATTGAAATACAGAAATAACCACTTTTCCAAAAACAAGCTCTAAATCATGTTGAAATACAGAAATAAACACTTTTCCAAAAACAAGCTCTAAATCATGTTGAAATACAGAAATAAAGACTTTTCAAAAACAAGCTCCAAATCATGTTGAAATACAGAAATAAGCACTTTTCAAAAACAAGCTCCAAATCATGTTGAAATACAGAAATAAACACTTTTCCATAAACAAGCTCTAAATCATGTGTGATGCACTCTGTAAGTTCATTTTATTTCAGTACTGTTTAATCAGGATGATAGTAACACTGTGGACGGTTTTCAGCAAGTTGCAACATTGGAAAACAGAAATAAACACTTTTCCAAAAACAAGCTCTAAATCATGTTGAAAAACAGAAATAAACACTTTTCAAAAACAAGCTCCAAATCATGTTGAAATACAGAAATAAACACTTTTCCATAAACAAGCTCTAAATCATGTTTGATGCACTCTGTAAGTTAATTTTATTTCAGTACTGTTTAATCAGGATGATAGTAACACTGTGGACGGTTTTCAGCAAGTTGCAACATTGGAATACAGAAATAAACACTTTTCCAAAAACAAGCTCTAAATCATGTTGAAATACAGAAAAAACACTTTTCAAAAACAAGCTCCAAATCATGTTGAAATACAGAAATAAGCACTTTTCAAATCCAAGCTCCAAATCATGTTGAAATACAGAAATAAACACTTTTCCATAAACAAGCTCTAAATCATGTTTGATGCACTCTGTAAGTTAATTTTATTTCAGTACTGTTTAATCAGGATGATAGTAACACTGTGGACGGTTTTCAGCAAGTTGCAAAATTGGAATACAGAAATAAACACTTTTCCAAAAACAAGCTCTAAATCATGTTGAAAAACAGAAATAAACACTTTTCAAAAACAAGCTCCAAATCATGTTGAAATACAGAAATAAGCACTTTTCAAAAACAAGCTCCAAATCATGTTGAAATACAGAAATAAACACTTTTCCATAAAAAAGCTCTAAATCATGTTTGATGCTCTCTGTAAGTTAATTTTATTTCAGTACTGTTTAATCAGGATGATAGGAACACTGTGGACAGTTTTCAGCAAGTTGCAACATTGAAATACAGAAATAAACACTTTTCCAAAAACAAGCTCTAAATCATGTTGAAATACAGAAATAAACACTTTTCCATAAACAAGCTCTAAATCATGTTTGATGCTCTCTGTAAGTTAATTTTATTTCAGTACTGTTTAATCAGGATGATAGGAACACTGTGGACAGTTTTCAGCAAGTTGCAACATTGAAAAACAGAAATAAACACTTTTCCAAAAACAAGCTCTAAATCATGTTGAAATACAGAAAAAACACTTTTCGAAAACAAGCTCCAAATCATGTTGAAATACAGAAATAAGCACTTTTCAAATACAAGCTCCAAATCATGTTGAAATACAGAAATAAACACTTTTCCATAAACAAGCTCTAAATCATGTTTGATGCACTCTGTAAGTTAATTTTATTTCAGTACTGTTTAATCAGGATGATAGTAACACTGTGGACGGTTTTCAGCAAGTTGCAACATTGGAAAACAGAAATAAACACTTTTCCAAAAACAAGCTCTAAATCATGTTGAAAAACAGAAATAAACACTTTTCAAAAACAAGCTCCAAATCATGTTGAAATACAGAAATAAACACTTTTCCATAAACAAGCTCTAAATCATGTTTGATGCACTCTGTAAGTTAATTTTATTTCAGTACTGTTTAATCAGGATGATAGTAACACTGTGGACGGTTTTCAGCAAGTTGCAAAATTGGAATACAGAAATAAACACTTTTCCAAAAACAAGCTCTAAATCATGTTGAAAAACAGAAATAAACACTTTTCAAAAACAAGCTCCAAATCATGTTGAAATACAGAAATAAGCACTTTTCAAAAACAAGCTCCAAATCATGTTGAAATACAGAAATAAACACTTTTCCATAAAAAAGCTCTAAATCATGTTTGATGCTCTCTGTAAGTTAATTTTATTTCAGTACTGTTTAATCAGGATGATAGGAACACTGTGGACAGTTTTCAGCAAGTTGCAACATTGAAATACAGAAATAAACACTTTTCCAAAAACAAGCTCTAAATCATGTTGAAATACAGAAATAAGCACTTTTCGAAAACAAGCTCCAAATCATGTTGAAATACAGAAATAAACACTTTTACATAAACAAGCTCTAAATCATGTTTGATGCACTCTGTAAGTTAATTTTATTTCAGTACTGTTTAATCAGGATGATAGTAACACTGTCGACGGTTTTCAGCAAGTTGCAACATTGGAAAACAGAAATAAACACTTTTCCAAAAACAAGCTCTAAATCATGTTGAAAAACAGAAATAAACACTTTTCAAAAACAAGCTCCAAATCATGTTGAAATACAGAAATAAACACTTTTCAAAAACAAGCTCCAAATCATGTTGAAATACAGAAATAAACACTTTTCCATAAACAAGCTCTAAATCATGTTTGATGCTCTCTGTAAGTTAATTTTATTTCAGTACTGTTTAATCAGGATGATAGTAACACTGTGGACGGTTTTCAGCAAGTTGCAACATTGGAATACAGAAATAAACACTTTTTCAAAAACAAGCTCTAAATCATGTTGAAATAGAGAAAAAACACTTTTCAAAAACAAGCTCCAAATCATGTTGAAATACAGAAATAAGCACTTTTCAAATACAAGCTCCAAATCATGTTGAAATACAGAAATAAGCACTTTTCCATAAACAAGCTCTAAATCATGTTTGATGCACTCTGTAAGTTAATTTTATTTCAGTACTGTTTAATCAGGATGATAGTAACACTGTGGACGGTTTTCAGCAAGTTGCAACATTGGAAAACAGAAATAAACACTTTTCCAAAAACAAGCTCTAAATCATGTTGAAAAACAGAAATAAACAATTTTCAAAAACAAGCTCCAAATCATGTTGAAATACAGAAATAAGCACTTTTCAAAAACAAGCTCCAAATCATGTTGAAATACAGAAATAAACACTTTTCCATAAACAAGCTCTAAATCATGTTTGATGCTCTCTGTAAGTTAATTTTATTTCAGTACTGTTTAATCAGGATGATAGGAACACTGTGGACAGTTTTCAGCAAGTTGCAACATTGAAATACAGAAATAAACACTTTTCCAAAAACAAGCTCTAAATCATGTTGAAATACAGAAATAAACACTTTTCAAAAACAAGCTCCAAATCATGTTGAAATACAGAAATAAGCACTTTTCAAAAACAAGCTCCAAATCATGTTGAAATACAGAAATAAACACTTTTCCATAAACAAGCTCTAAATCATGTTTGATGCTCTCTGTAAGTTAATTTTATTTCAGTACTGTTTAATCAGGATGATAGGAACACTGTGGACAGTTTTCAGCAAGTTGCAACATTGAAATACAGAAATAAACACTTTTCCAAAAACAAGCTCTAAATCATGTTGAAATACAGAAAAAACACTTTTCGAAAACAAGCTCCAAATCATGTTGAAATACAGAAATAAGCACTTTTCAAATACAAGCTCCAAATCATGTTGAAATACAGAAATAAACACTTTTCCATAAACAAGCTCTAAATCATGTTTGATGCACTCTGTAAGTTAATTTTATTTCAGTACTGTTTAATCAGGATGATAGTAACACTGTGGACGGTTTTCAGCAAGTTGCAACATTGGAAAACAGAAATAAACACTTTTCCAAAAACAAGCTCTAAATCATGTTGAAAAACAGAAATAAACACTTTTCAAAAACAAGCTCCAAATCATGTTGAAATACAGAAATAAACACTTTTCCATAAACAAGCTCTAAATCATGTTTGATGCACTCTGTAAGTTAATTTTATTTCAGTACTGTTTAATCAGGATGATAGTAACACTGTGGACGGTTTTCAGCAAGTTGCAACATTGGAATACAGAAATAAACACTTTTCCAAAAACAAGCTCTAAATCATGTTGAAATACAGAAAAAACACTTTTCGAAAACAAGCTCCAAATCATGTTGAAATACAGAAATAAGCACTTTTCAAATACAAGCTCCAAATCATGTTGAAATACAGAAATAAACACTTTTCCATAAACAAGCTCTAAATCATGTTTGATGCACTCTGTAAGTTAATTTTATTTCAGTACTGTTTAATCAGGATGATAGTAACACTGTGGACGGTTTTCAGCAAGTTGCAACATTGGAAAACAGAAATAAACACTTTTCCAAAAACAAGCTCTAAATCATGTTGAAAAACAGAAATAAACACTTTTCAAAAACAAGCTCCAAATCATGTTGAAATACAGAAATAAACACTTTTCCATAAACAAGCTCTAAATCATGTTTGAGGCACTCTGTAAGTTAATTTTATTTCAGTACTGTTTAATCAGGATGATAGTAACACTGTGGACGGTTTTCAGCAAGTTGCAACATTGGAATACAGAAATAAACACTTTTCCAAAAACAAGCTCTAAATCATGTTGAAAAACAGAAATAAACACTTTTCAAAAACAAGCTCCAAATCATGTTGAAATACAGAAATAAGCACTTTTCAAAAACAAGCTCCAAATCATGTTGAAATACAGAAATAAACACTTTTCCATAAACAAGCTCTAAATCATGTTTGATGCTCTCTGTAAGTTAATTTTATTTCAGTACTGTTTAATCAGGATGATAGGAACACTGTGGACAGTTTTCAGCAAGTTGCAACATTGAAATACAGAAATAAACACTTTTCCAAAAACAAGCTCTAAATCATGTTGAAATACAGAAATAAACACTTTTCAAAAACAAGCTCCAAATCATGTTGAAATAAAGAAATAAGCACTTTTCAAAAACAAGCTCCAAATCATGTTGAAATACAGAAATAAACACTTTTCCATAAACAAGCTCTAAATCATGTTTGATGCTCTCTGTAAGTTAATTTTATTTCAGTACTGTTTAATCAGGATGATAGGAACACTGTGGACAGTTTTCAGCAAGTTGCAACATTGAAATACAGAAATAAACACTTTTCCAAAAACAAGCTCTAAATCATGTTGAAATACAGAAATAAACACTTTTCAAAAACAAGCTCCAAATCATGTTGAAATACAGAAATAAGCACTTTTCAAAAACAAGTTCCAAATCATGTTAAAATACAGAAATAAACACTTTTCCATAAACAAGCTCTAAATCATGTTTGATGCTCTCTGTAAGTTAATTTTATTTCAGTACTGTTTAATCAGGATGATAGGAACACTGTTTACAGTTTTCAGCAAGTTGCAACATTGAAATACAGAAATAAACACTTTTCCAAAAACAAGCTCTAAATCATGTTGAAATACAGAAATAAGCACTTTTCAAAAACAAGCTCCAAATCATGTTGAAATACAGAAATAAACACTTTTCCATAAACAAGCTCTAACCTGTTGGGGATGGGGGCGCTGTTTAGACTATTTATGCTAATGTGGCTAATTTTTTAAACGGCTTCCCACAAAATCCTTGATCGTACAATATGCATATTATTATTATTATTGGATAGAAAACAGTCTATAGTTTCTATAGGAGTTGAAATTTTGTCTCTAAGGGGAACAGAGCCCATT